>NW_026696707.1:0-42778 GCF_030435755.1 Ochotona princeps | reverse complement strand
TAGCTCTCAAGGAAACTCAGTTTTCACACTCTATGCTTAGTGCCCTTTGAGTGCATTATCTAGGAATGAACCTGGTAGAGCATCCCACACAAACGAATGCTCCACATGCGGGTATCACATGCCACCAACTCCACATTCACAGGCAACTTCAGCGCCACAGCCGTTTTCAGATAGCCCTCAATGCAAAGGCTCTAGACGCAAATATTGGTGTGAGAGCTAATTCAATCAAGGAAACACTGCATGTTGGTGAAGGGCATATTGAAGAAGGATCAGCCGAGTGGTTCTTGTGGGAGAACAACTCCATTTGGCTCCCTAACTTCACACACCATCAGGCTTCCAAGCAGCTCTCAAGGAAACTCAGTTTTCACACTCTATGCTTAGTGCCCTTTGTATGGCTAGGACTGAAATGAACCTGGTAGAGCATCCCACACAAACGAATGTTCCACATGCGGGTTTCACATGCCACCAACTCCACATTCACAGGCAACTTCAGCGCCACAGCCGTTTTCAGATAGCCCTCAATGCAAAGGCTCTAGACGCAAATATTGGTGTGAGAGCTAATTCAATCAAGGAAACACTGCATGTTGGTGAAGGGCATATTGAAGAAGGATCAGCCGAGTGGTTCTTGTGGGAGAACAACTCCATTTGGCTCACTAACTTCACACACCATCAGGCTTCCAAGCAGCTCTCAAGGAAACTCAGTTTTCACACTCTATGCTTAGTGCCCTTTGAGTGCATTATCTAGGAATGAACCTGGTAGAGCATCCCACACAAACGAATGCTCCACATGCGGGTTTCACATGCCACCAACTCCACATTCACAGGCAACTTCAGCGCCACAGCCGTTTTCAGATAGCCCTCAATGCAAAGGCTCTAGACGCAAATATTGGTGTGAGAGCTAATTCAAATCAAGGAAACACTGCATGTTGGTGAAGGGCATATTGAAGAAGGATCAGCCGAGTGGTTCTTGTGGGAGAACAACTCCATTTGGCTCACTAACTTCACACACCATCAGGCTTCCAAGCAGCTCTCAAGGAAACTCAGTTTTCACACTCTATGCTTAGTGCCCTTTGAGTGCATTATCTAGGAATGAACCTGGTAGAGCATCCCACACAAACGAATGCTCCACATGCGGGTATCACATGCCACCAACTCCACATTCACAGGCAACTTCAGCGCCACAGCCGTTTTCAGATAGCCCTCAATGCAAAGGCTCTAGACGCAAATATTGGTGTGAGAGCTAATTCAATCAAGGAAACACTGCATGTTGGTGAAGGGCATATTGAAGAAGGATCAGCCGAGTGGTTCTTGTGGGAGAACAACTCCATTTGGCTCCCTAACTTCACACACCATCAGGCTTCCAAGCAGCTCTCAAGGAAACTCAGTTTTCACACTCTATGCTTAGTGCCCTTTGTATGGCTAGGACTGAAATGAACCTGGTAGAGCATCCCACACAAACGAATGTTCCACATGCGGGTTTCACATGCCACCAACTCCACATTCACAGGCAACTTCAGCGCCACAGCCGTTTTCAGATAGCCCTCAATGCAAAGGATCTAGACGCAAATATTGGTGTGAGAGCTAATTCAATCAAGGAAACACTGCATGTTGGTGAAGGGCATATTGAAGAAGGATCAGCTGAGTGGTTCTTGTGGGAGAACAACTCCATTTGGCTCCCTAACTTCACACACCATCAGGCTTCCAAGCAGCTCTCAAGGAAACTCAGTTTTCACACTCTATGTTTAGTGCCCTTTGAGTGCATTATCTAGGAATGAACCTGGTAGAGCATCCCACACAAACGAATGCTCCACATGCGGGTTTCACATGCCACCAACTCCACATTCACAGGCAACTTCAGCGCCACAGCCGTTTTCAGATAGCCCTCAATGCAAAGGCTCTAGACGCAAATATTGGTGTGAGAGCTAATTCAATCAAGGAAACACTGCATGTTGGTGAAGGGCATATTCAAGAAGGATCAGCCGAGTGGTTCTTGTGGGAGAACAACTCCATTTGGCTCCCTAACTTCACACACCATCAGGCTTCCAAGCAGCTCTCAAGGAAACTCAGTTTTCACACTCTATGCTTAGTGCCCTTTGAGTGCATTATCTAGGAATGAACCTGGTAGAGCATCCCACAAAAACGAATGCTCCACATGCGGGTTTCACATGCCACCAACTCCACATTCACAGGCAACTTCAGCGCCACAGCCGTTTTCAGATAGCCCTCAATGCAAAGGCTCTAGACGCAAATATTGGTGTGAGAGCTAATTCAATCAAGGAAACACTGCATGTTGGTGAAGGGCATATTGAAGAAGGATCAACCGAGTGGTTCTTGTGGGAGAACAACTCCATTTGGCTCACGAACTTCACACACCATCAGGCTTCCAAGCAGCTCTCAAGGAAACTCAGTTTTCACACTCTATGCTTAGTGCCCTTTGTGTGCCTAGGACTGAAATGAAGCTTGGTCAGCATCCCACACAAACGAATGCTCCACATGCGGGTTTCACATGCCACCAACTCTACATTCACAGGCAACTTCAGCGCCACAGCCGTTTTCAGATAGCCCTCAATGCAAAGGCTCTAGACGCAAATATTGGTGTGAGAGCTAATTCAATCAAGGAAACACTGCATGTTGGTGAAGGGCATATTGAAGAAGGATCAGCCGAGTGGTTCTTGTGGGAGAACAACTCCATTTGGCTCACTAACTTCACACACCATCAGGCTTCCAAGCAGCTCTCAAGGAAACTCAGTTTTCACACTCTATGCTTAGTGCCCTTTGTATGGCTAGGACTGAAATGAACCTGGTAGAGCATCCCACACAAACGAATGCTCCACATGCGGGTTTCACTTGCCACCAACTCCACATTCACAGGCAACTTCAGCGCCACAGCTGTTTTCAGATAGCCCTCAATGCAAAGGCTCTAGACCCAAATATTGGTGTGAGAGCTAATTCAATCAAGGAAACAGTGCATGTTGGTGAAGGGCATATTGAAGAAGGATCAGCCGAGTGGTTCTTGTGGGAGAACAACTCCATTTGGCTCCCTAACTTCACACACCATCAGGCTTCCAAGCAGCTCTCAAGGAAACTCAGTTTTCACACTCTATGCTTAGTGCCCTTTGTATGGCAAGGACTGAAATGAAGCTTGGTCAGCATCCCACACAAACGAATGCTCCACATGCGGGTTTCACATGCCACCAACTCCACATTCACAGGCAACTTCAGCGCCACAGCCGTTTTCAGATAGCCCTCAATGCAAAGGCTCTAGACGCAAATATTGGTGTGAGAGCTAATTCAATCAAGGAAACACTGCATGTTGGTGAAGGGCATATTGAAGAAGGATCAGCCGAGTGGTTCTTGTGGGAGAACAACTCCATTTGGCTCCCTAACTTCACACACCATCAGGCTTCCAAGCAGCTCTCAAGGAAACTCAGTTTTCACACTCTATGCTTAGTGCCCTTTGAGTGCATTATCTAGGAATGAACCTGGTAGAGCATCCCACACAAACGAATGCTCCACATGCGGGTTTCACATGCCACCAACTCCACATTCACAGGCAACTTCAGCGCCACAGCCGTTTTCAGATAGCCCTCAATGCAAAGGCTCTAGACGCAAATATTGGTGTGAGAGCTAATTCAATCAAGGAAACACTGCATGTTGGTGAAGGGCATATTGAAGAAGGATCAGCCGAGTGGTTCTTGTGGGAGAACAACACCATTTGGCTCACTAACTTCACACACCATCAGGCTTCCAAGCAGCTCTCAAGGAAACTCAGTTTTCACACTCTATGCTTAGTGCCCTTTGAGTGCATTATCTAGGAATGAACCTGGTAGAGCATCCCACACAAACGAATGCTCCACATGCGGGTTTCACATGCCACCAACTCCACATTCACAGGCAACTTCAGCGCCACAGCCGTTTTCAGATAGCCCTCAATGCAAAGGCTCTAGAAGCAAATATTGGTGTGAGAGCAAATTCAATCAAGGAAACACTGCATGTTGGTGAAGGGCATATTGAAGAAGGATCAGCCGAGTGGTTCTTGTGGGAGAACAACTCCATTTGGCTCCCTAACTTCACACACCATCAGGCTTCCAAGCAGCTCTCAAGGAAACTCAGTTTTCACACTCTATGCTTAGTGCCCTTTGAGTGCATTATCTAGGAATGAACCTGGTAGAGCATCCCACACAAACGAATGCTCCACATGCGGGTTTCACATGCCACCAACTCCACATTCACAGGCAACTTCAGCGCCACAGCCGTTTTCAGATAGCCCTCAATGCAAAGGCTCCAGACGCAAATATTGGTGTGAGAGCTAATTCAATCAAGGAAACACTGCATGTTGGTGAAGGGCATATTGAAGAAGGATCAGCCGAGTGGTTCTTGTGGGAGAACAACTCCATTTGGCTCCCTAACGTCACACACCATCAGGCTTCCAAGCAGCTCTCAAGGAAACTCAGTTTTCACACTCTATGCTTAGTGCCCTTTGTATGGCAAGGACTGAAATGAAGCTTGGTCAGCATCCCACACAAACGAATGCTCCACATGCGGGTTTCACATGCCACCAACTCCACATTCACAGGCAACTTCAGCGCCACAGCCGTTTTCAGATAGCCCTCAATGCAAAGGCTCTAGACGCAAATATTGGTGTGAGAGCTAATTCAATCAAGGAAACACTGCATGTTGGTGAAGGGCATATTGAAGAAGGATCAGCCGAGTGGTTCTTGTGGGAGAACAACTCCATTTGGCTCCCTAACTTCACACACCATCAGGCTTCCAAGCAGCTCTCAAGGAAACTCAGTTTTCACACTCTATGCTTAGTGCCCTTTGAGTGCATTATCTAGGAATGAACCTGGTAGAGCATCCCACACAAACGAATGCTCCACATGCGGGTTTCACATGCCACCAACTCCACATTCACAGGCAACTTCAGCGCCACAGCCGTTTTCAGATAGCCCTCAATGCAAAGGCTCTAGACGCAAATATTGGTGTGAGAGCTAATTCAATCAAGGAAACACTGCATGTTGGTGAAGGGCATATTGAAGAAGGATCAGCCGAGTGGTTCTTGTGGGAGAACAACTCCATTTGGCTCACTAACTTCACACACCATCAGGCTTCCAAGCAGCTCTCAAGGAAACTCAGTTTTCACACTCTATGCTTAGTGCCCTTTGAGTGCATTATCTAGGAATGAACCTGGTAGAGCATCCCACACAAACGAATGCTGCACATGCGGGTTTCACATGCCACCAACTCCACATTCACAGGCAACTTCAGCGCCACAGCCGTTTTCAGATAGCCCTCAATGCAAAGGCTCTAGAAGCAAATATTGGTGTGAGAGCTAATTCAATCAAGGAAACACTGCATGTTGGTGAAGGGCATATTGAAGAAGGATCAGCTGAGTGGTTCTTGTGGGAGAACAACTCCATTTGGCTCCCTAACTTCACACACCATCAGGCTTCCAAGCAGCTCTCAAGGAAACTCAGTTTTCACACTCTATGCTTAGTGCCCTTTGAGTGCATTATCTAGGAATGAACCTGGTAGAGCATCCCACACAAACGAATGCTCCACATGCGTGTTTCACATGCCACCAACTCCACATTCACAGGCAACTTCAGCGCCACAGCCGTTTTCAGATAGCCCTCAATGCAAAGGCTCCAGACGCAAATATTGGTGTGAGAGCTAATTCAATCAAGGAAACACTGCATGTTGGTGAAGGGCATATTGAAGAAGGATCAGCCGAGTGGTTCTTGTGGGAGAACAACTCCATTTGGCTCCCTAACTTCACACACCATCAGGCTTCCAAGCAGCTCTCAAGGAAACTCAGTTTTCACACTCTATGCTTAGTGCCCTTTGAGTGCATTATCTAGGAATGAACCTGGTAGAGCATCCCACACAAACGAATGCTCCACATGCGGGTTTCACATGCCACCAACTCCACATTCACAGGCAACTTCAGCGCCACAGCCGTTTTCAGATAGCCCTCAATGCAAAGGCTCTAGACGCAAATATTGGTGTGAGAGCAAATTCAATCAAGGAAACACTGCATGTTGGTGAAGGGCATATTGAAGAAGGATCAGCCGAGTGGTTCTTGTGGGAGAACAACTCCATTTGGCTCACGAACTTCACACACCATCAGGCTTCCAAGCAGCTCTCAAGGAAACTCAGTTTTCACACTCTATGCTTAGTGCCCTTTGTGTGCCTAGGACTGAAATGAAGCTTGGTCAGCATCCCACACAAACGAATGCTCCACATGCGGGTTTCACATGCCACCAACTCTACATTCACAGGCAACTTCAGCGCCACAGCCGTTTTCAGATAGCCCTCAATGCAAAGGCTCTAGACGCAAATATTGGTGTGAGAGCTAATTCAATCAAGGAAACACTGCATGTTGGTGAAGGGCATATTGAAGAAGGATCAGCCGAGTGGTTCTTGTGGGAGAACAACTCCATTTGGCTCACTAACTTCACACACCATCAGGCTTCCAAGCAGCTCTCAAGGAAACTCAGTTTTCACACTCTATGCTTAGTGCCCTTTGAGTGCATTATCTAGGAATGAACCTGGTAGAGCATCCCACACAAACGAATGCTCCACATGCGGGTATCACATGCCACCAACTCCACATTCACAGGCAACTTCAGCGCCACAGCCGTTTTCAGATAGCCCTCAATGCAAAGGCTCTAGACGCAAATATTGGTGTGAGAGCTAATTCAATCAAGGAAACACTGCATGTTGGTGAAGGGCATATTGAAGAAGGATCAGCCGAGTGGTTCTTGTGGGAGAACAACTCCATTTGGCTCCCTAACTTCACACACCATCAGGCTTCCAAGCAGCTCTCAAGGAAACTCAGTTTTCACACTCTATGCTTAGTGCCCTTAGAGTGCATTATCTAGGAATGAACCTGGTAGAGCATCCCACACAAACGAATGCTCCACATGCGGGTATCACATGCCACCAACTCCACATTCACAGGCAACTTCAGCGCCACAGCCGTTTTCAGATAGCCCTCAATGCAAAGGCTCTAGACGCAAATATTGGTGTGAGAGCTAATTCAATCAAGGAAACACTGCATGTTGGTGAAGGGCATATTGAAGAAGGATCAGCCGAGTGGTTCTTGTGGGAGAACAACTCCATTTGGCTCCCTAACTTCACACACCATCAGGCTTCCAAGCAGCTCTCAAGGAAACTCAGTTTTCACACTCTATGCTTAGTGCCCTTTGTATGGCTAGGACTGAAATGAACCTGGTAGAGCATCCCACACAAACGAATGCAGCACATGCGGGTTTCACATGCCACCAACTCCACATTCACAGGCAACTTCAGCGCCACAGCCGTTTTCAGATAGCCCTCAATGCAAAGGCTCTAGACGCAAATATTGGTGTGAGAGCTAATTCAATCAAGGAAACACTGCATGTTGGTGAAGGGCATATTCAAGAAGGATCAGCCGAGTGGTTCTTGTGGGAGAACAACTCCATTTGGCTCCCTAACTTCACACACCATCAGGCTTCCAAGCAGCTCTCAAGGAAACTCAGTTTTCACACTCTATGCTTAGTGCCCTTTGAGTGCATTATCTAGGAATGAACCTGGTAGAGCATCCCACACAAACGAATGCTCCACATGCGGGTTTCACATGCCACCAACTCCACATTCACAGGCAACTTCAGCGCCACAGCCGTTTTCAGATAGCCCTCAATGCAAAGGCTCTAGACGCAAATATTGGTGTGAGAGCTAATTCAATCAAGGAAACACTGCATGTTGGTGAAGGGCATATTGAAGAAGGATCAGCTGAGTGGTTCTTGTGGGAGAACAACTCCATTTGGCTCCCTAACTTCACACACCATCAGGCTTCCAAGCAGCTCTCAAGGAAACTCAGTTTTCACACTCTATGCTTAGTGCCCTTTGAGTGCATTATCTAGGAATGAACCTGGTAGAGCATCCCACACAAACGAATGCTCCACATGCGGGTTTCACATGCCACCAACTCCACATTCACAGGCAACTTCAGCGCCACAGCCGTTTTCAGATAGCCCTCAATGCAAAGGCTCTAGACGCAAATATTGGTGTGAGAGCTAATTCAATCAAGGAAACACTGCATGTTGGTGAAGGGCATATTGAAGAAGGATCAACCGAGTGGTTCTTGTGGGAGAACAACTCCATTTGGCTCACGAACTTCACACACCATCAGGCTTCCAAGCAGCTCTCAAGGAAACTCAGTTTTCACACTCTATGCTTAGTGCCCTTTGTGTGCCTAGGACTGAAATGAAGCTTGGTCAGCATCCCACACAAACGAATGCTCCACATGCGGGTTTCACATGCCACCAACTCTACATTCACAGGCAACTTCAGCGCCACAGCCGTTTTCATATAGCCCTCAATTCAAAGGCTCTAGACGCAAATATTGGTGTGAGAGCTAATTCAATCAAGGAAACACTGCATGTTGGTGAAGGGCATATTGAAGAAGGATCAGCCGAGTGGTTCTTGTGGGAGAACAACTCCATTTGGCTCCCTAACTTCACACACCATCAGGCTTCCAAGCAGCTCTCAAGGAAACTCAGTTTTCACACTCTATGCTTAGTGCCCTTAGAGTGCATTATCTAGGAATGAACCTGGTAGAGCATCCCACACAAACGAATGCTCCACATGCGGGTATCACATGCCACCAACTCCACATTCACAGGCAACTTCAGCGCCACAGCCGTTTTCAGATAGCCCTCAATGCAAAGGCTCTAGACGCAAATATTGGTGTGAGAGCTAATTCAATCAAGGAAACACTGCATGTTGGTGAAGGGCATATTGAAGAAGGATCAGCCGAGTGGTTCTTGTGGGAGAACAACTCCATTTGGCTCCCTAACTTCACACACCATCAGGCTTCCAAGCAGCTCTCAAGGAAACTCAGTTTTCACACTCTATGCTTAGTGCCCTTTGTATGGCTAGGACTGAAATGAACCTGGTAGAGCATCCCACACAAACGAATGCAGCACATGCGGGTTTCACATGCCACCAACTCCACATTCACAGGCAACTTCAGCGCCACAGCCGTTTTCAGATAGCCCTCAATGCAAAGGCTCTAGACGCAAATATTGGTGTGAGAGCTAATTCAATCAAGGAAACACTGCATGTTGGTGAAGGGCATATTCAAGAAGGATCAGCCGAGTGGTTCTTGTGGGAGAACAACTCCATTTGGCTCCCTAACTTCACACACCATCAGGCTTCCAAGCAGCTCTCAAGGAAACTCAGTTTTCACACTCTATGCTTAGTGCCCTTTGAGTGCATTATCTAGGAATGAACCTGGTAGAGCATCCCACACAAACGAATGCTCCACATGCGGGTTTCACATGCCACCAACTCCACATTCACAGGCAACTTCAGCGCCACAGCCGTTTTCAGATAGCCCTCAATGCAAAGGCTCTAGACGCAAATATTGGTGTGAGAGCTAATTCAATCAAGGAAACACTGCATGTTGGTGAAGGGCATATTGAAGAAGGATCAGCTGAGTGGTTCTTGTGGGAGAACAACTCCATTTGGCTCCCTAACTTCACACACCATCAGGCTTCCAAGCAGCTCTCAAGGAAACTCAGTTTTCACACTCTATGCTTAGTGCCCTTTGAGTGCATTATCTAGGAATGAACCTGGTAGAGCATCCCACACAAACGAATGCTCCACATGCGGGTTTCACATGCCACCAACTCCACATTCACAGGCAACTTCAGCGCCACAGCCGTTTTCAGATAGCCCTCAATGCAAAGGCTCTAGACGCAAATATTGGTGTGAGAGCTAATTCAATCAAGGAAACACTGCATGTTGGTGAAGGGCATATTGAAGAAGGATCAACCGAGTGGTTCTTGTGGGAGAACAACTCCATTTGGCTCACGAACTTCACACACCATCAGGCTTCCAAGCAGCTCTCAAGGAAACTCAGTTTTCACACTCTATGCTTAGTGCCCTTTGTGTGCCTAGGACTGAAATGAAGCTTGGTCAGCATCCCACACAAACGAATGCTCCACATGCGGGTTTCACATGCCACCAACTCTACATTCACAGGCAACTTCAGCGCCACAGCCGTTTTCATATAGCCCTCAATTCAAAGGCTCTAGACGCAAATATTGGTGTGAGAGCTAATTCAATCAAGGAAACACTGCATGTTGGTGAAGGGCATATTGAAGAAGGATCAGCCGAGTGGTTCTTGTGGGAGAACAACTCCATTTGGCTCCCTAACTTCACACACCATCAGGCTTCCAAGCAGCTCTCAAGGAAACTCAGTTTTCACACTCTATGCTTAGTGCCCTTTGTATGGCTAGGACTGAAATGAACCTGGTAGAGCATCCCACACAAACGAATGCTCCACATGCGGGTATCACATGCCACCAACTCCACATTCACAGGCAACTTCAGCGCCACAGCCGTTTTCAGATAGCCCTCAATGCAAAGGCTCTAGACGCAAATATTGGTGTGAGAGCTAATTCAATCAAGGAAACACTGCATGTTGGTGAAGGGCATATTGAAGAAGGATCAGCCGAGTGGTTCTTGTGGGAGAACAACTCCATTTGGCTCCCTAACTTCACACACCATCAGGCTTCCAAGCAGCTCTCAAGGAAACTCAGTTTTCACACTCTATGCTTAGTGCCCTTTGTATGGCAAGGACTGAAATGAACCTGGTAGAGCATCCCACACAAACGAATGTTCCACATGCGGGTTTCACATGCCACCAACTCCACATTCACAGGCAACTTCAGCGCCACAGCCGTTTTCAGATAGCCCTCAATGCAAAGGCTCTAGACGCAAATATTGGTGTGAGAGCTAATTCAATCAAGGAAACACTGCATGTTGGTGAAGGGCATATTGAAGAAGGATCAGCCGAGTGGTTCTTGTGGGAGAACAACTCCATTTGGCTCACTAACTTCACACACCATCAGGCTTCCAAGCAGCTCTCAAGGAAACTCAGTTTTCACACTCTATGCTTAGTGCCCTTTGAGTGCATTATCTAGGAATGAACCTGGTAGAGCATCCCACACAAACGAATGCTCCACATGCGGGTTTCACATGCCACCAACTCCACATTCACAGGCAACTTCAGCGCCACAGCCGTTTTCAGATAGCCCTCAATGCAAAGGCTCTAGAAGCAAATATTGGTGTGAGAGCTAATTCAATCAAGGAAACACTGCATGTTGGTGAAGGGCATATTGAAGAAGGATCAGCCGAGTGGTTCTTGTGGGAGAACAACTCCATTTGGCTCACTAACTTCACACACCATCAGGCTTCCAAGCAGCTCTCAAGGAAACTCAGTTTTCACACTCTATGCTTAGTGCCCTTTGAGTGCATTATCTAGGAATGAACCTGGTAGAGCATCCCACACAAACGAATGCTCCACATGCGGGTATCACATGCCACCAACTCCACATTCACAGGCAACTTCAGCGCCACAGCCGTTTTCAGATAGCCCTCAATGCAAAGGCTCTAGACGCAAATATTGGTGTGAGAGCTAATTCAATCAAGGAAACACTGCATGTTGGTGAAGGGCATATTGAAGAAGGATCAGCCGAGTGGTTCTTGTGGGAGAACAACTCCATTTGGCTCCCTAACTTCACACACCATCAGGCTTCCAAGCAGCTCTCAAGGAAACTCAGTTTTCACACTCTATGCTTAGTGCCCTTTGAGTGCATTATCTAGGAATGAACCTGGTAGAGCATCCCACACAAACGAATGCTCCACATGCGGGTTTCACATGCCACCAACTCCACATTCACAGGCAACTTCAGCGCCACAGCCGTTTTCAGATAGCCCTCAATGCAAAGGCTCTAGACGCAAATATTGGTGTGAGAGCAAATTCAATCAAGGAAACACTGCATGTTGGTGAAGGGCATATTGAAGAAGGATCAGCCGAGTGGTTCTTGTGGGAGAACAACTCCATTTGGCTCACGAACTTCACACACCATCAGGCTTCCAAGCAGCTCTCAAGGAAACTCAGTTTTCACACTCTATGCTTAGTGCCCTTTGTGTGCCTAGGACTGAAATGAAGCTTGGTCAGCATCCCACACAAACGAATGCTCCACATGCGGGTTTCACATGCCACCAACTCTACATTCACAGGCAACTTCAGCGCCACAGCCGTTTTCAGATAGCCCTCAATGCAAAGGCTCTAGACGCAAATATTGGTGTGAGAGCTAATTCAATCAAGGAAACACTGCATGTTGGTGAAGGGCATATTGAAGAAGGATCAGCCGAGTGGTTCTTGTGGGAGAACAACTCCATTTGGCTCACTAACTTCACACACCATCAGGCTTCCAAGCAGCTCTCAAGGAAACTCAGTTTTCACACTCTATGCTTAGTGCCCTTTGAGTGCATTATCTAGGAATGAACCTGGTAGAGCATCCCACACAAACGAATGCTCCACATGCGGGTATCACATGCCACCAACTCCACATTCACAGGCAACTTCAGCGCCACAGCCGTTTTCAGATAGCCCTCAATGCAAAGGCTCTAGACGCAAATATTGGTGTGAGAGCTAATTCAATCAAGGAAACACTGCATGTTGGTGAAGGGCATATTGAAGAAGGATCAACCGAGTGGTTCTTGTGGGAGAACAACTCCATTTGGCTCACGAACTTCACACACCATCAGGCTTCCAAGCAGCTCTCAAGGAAACTCAGTTTTCACACTCTATGCTTAGTGCCCTTTGTGTGCCTAGGACTGAAATGAAGCTTGGTCAGCATCCCACACAAACGAATGCTCCACATGCGGGTTTCACATGCCACCAACTCTACATTCACAGGCAACTTCAGCGCCACAGCCGTTTTCAGATAGCCCTCAATGCAAAGGCTCTAGACGCAAATATTGGTGTGAGAGCTAATTCAATCAAGGAAACACTGCATGTTGGTGAAGGGCATATTGAAGAAGGATCAGCCGAGTGGTTCTTGTGGGAGAACAACTCCATTTGGCTCACTAACTTCACACACCATCAGGCTTCCAAGCAGCTCTCAAGGAAACTCAGTTTTCACACTCTATGCTTAGTGCCCTTTGAGTGCATTATCTAGGAATGAACCTGGTAGAGCATCCCACACAAACGAATGCTCCACATGCGGGTATCACATGCCACCAACTCCACATTCACAGGCAACTTCAGCGCCACAGCCGTTTTCAGATAGCCCTCAATGCAAAGGCTCTAGACGCAAATATTGGTGTGAGAGCTAATTCAATCAAGGAAACACTGCATGTTGGTGAAGGGCATATTGAAGAAGGATCAGCCGAGTGGTTCTTGTGGGAGAACAACTCCATTTGGCTCCCTAACTTCACACACCATCAGGCTTCCAAGCAGCTCTCAAGGAAACTCAGTTTTCACACTCTATGCTTAGTGCCCTTAGAGTGCATTATCTAGGAATGAACCTGGTAGAGCATCCCACACAAACGAATGCTCCACATGCGGGTATCACATGCCACCAACTCCACATTCACAGGCAACTTCAGCGCCACAGCCGTTTTCAGATAGCCCTCAATGCAAAGGCTCTAGACGCAAATATTGGTGTGAGAGCTAATTCAATCAAGGAAACACTGCATGTTGGTGAAGGGCATATTGAAGAAGGATCAGCCGAGTGGTTCTTGTGGGAGAACAACTCCATTTGGCTCCCTAACTTCACACACCATCAGGCTTCCAAGCAGCTCTCAAGGAAACTCAGTTTTCACACTCTATGCTTAGTGCCCTTTGTATGGCTAGGACTGAAATGAACCTGGTAGAGCATCCCACACAAACGAATGTTCCACATGCGGGTTTCACATGCCACCAACTCCACATTCACAGGCAACTTCAGCGCCACAGCCGTTTTCAGATAGCCCTCAATGCAAAGGCTCTAGACGCAAATATTGGTGTGAGAGCTAATTCAATCAAGGAAACACTGCATGTTGGTGAAGGGCATATTCAAGAAGGATCAGCCGAGTGGTTCTTGTGGGAGAACAACTCCATTTGGCTCCCTAACTTCACACACCATCAGGCTTCCAAGCAGCTCTCAAGGAAACTCAGTTTTCACACTCTATGCTTAGTGCCCTTTGAGTGCATTATCTAGGAATGAACCTGGTAGAGCATCCCACACAAACGAATGCTCCACATGCGGGTTTCACATGCCACCAACTCCACATTCACAGGCAACTTCAGCGCCACAGCCGTTTTCAGATAGCCCTCAATGCAAAGGCTCTAGACGCAAATATTGGTGTGAGAGCTAATTCAATCAAGGAAACACTGCATGTTGGTGAAGGGCATATTGAAGAAGGATCAACCGAGTGGTTCTTGTGGGAGAACAACTCCATTTGGCTCACGAACTTCACACACCATCAGGCTTCCAAGCAGCTCTCAAGGAAACTCAGTTTTCACACTCTATGCTTAGTGCCCTTTGTGTGCCTAGGACTGAAATGAAGCTTGGTCAGCATCCCACACAAACGAATGCTCCACATGCGGGTTTCACATGCCACCAACTCTACATTCACAGGCAACTTCAGCGCCACAGCCGTTTTCAGATAGCCCTCAATTCAAAGGCTCTAGACGCAAATATTGGTGTGAGAGCTAATTCAATCAAGGAAACACTGCATGTTGGTGAAGGGCATATTGAAGAAGGATCAGCCGAGTGGTTCTTGTGGGAGAACAACTCCATTTGGCTCCCTAACTTCACACACCATCAGGCTTCCAAGCAGCTCTCAAGGAAACTCAGTTTTCACACTCTATGCTTAGTGCCCTTTGTATGGCTAGGACTGAAATGAACCTGGTAGAGCATCCCACACAAACGAATGCTCCACATGCGGGTATCACATGCCACCAACTCCACATTCACAGGCAACTTCAGCGCCACAGCCGTTTTCAGATAGCCCTCAATGCAAAGGCTCTAGACGCAAATATTGGTGTGAGAGCTAATTCAATCAAGGAAACACTGCATGTTGGTGAAGGGCATATTGAAGAAGGATCAGCCGAGTGGTTCTTGTGGGAGAACAACTCCATTTGGCTCCCTAACTTCACACACCATCAGGCTTCCAAGCAGCTCTCAAGGAAACTCAGTTTTCACACTCTATGCTTAGTGCCCTTTGTATGGCTAGGACTGAAAGGAACCTGGTAGAGCATCCCACACAAACGAATGTTCCACATGCGGGTTTCACATGCCACCAACTCCACATTCACAGGCAACTTCAGCGCCACAGCCGTTTTCAGATAGCCCTCAATGCAAAGGCTCTAGACGCAAATATTGGTGTGAGAGCTAATTCAATCAAGGAAACACTGCATGTTGGTGAAGGGCATATTGAAGAAGGATCAGCCGAGTGGTTCTTGTGGGAGAACAACTCCATTTGGCTCACTAACTTCACACACCATCAGGCTTCCAAGCAGCTCTCAAGGAAACTCAGTTTTCACACTCTATGCTTAGTGCCCTTTGAGTGCATTATCTAGGAATGAACCTGGTAGAGCATCCCACACAAACGAATGCTCCACATGCGGGTTTCACATGCCACCAACTCCACATTCACAGGCAACTTCAGCGCCACAGCCGTTTTCAGATAGCCCTCAATGCAAAGGCTCTAGACGCAAATATTGGTGTGAGAGCTAATTCAATCAAGGAAACACTGCATGTTGGTGAAGGGCATATTGAAGAAGGATCAGCCGAGTGGTTCTTGTGGGAGAACAACTCCATTTGGCTCACTAACTTCACACACCATCAGGCTTCCAAGCAGCTCTCAAGGAAACTCAGTTTTCACACTCTATGCTTAGTGCCCTTTGAGTGCATTATCTAGGAATGAACCTGGTAGAGCATCCCACACAAACGAATGCTCCACATGCGGGTATCACATGCCACCAACTCCACATTCACAGGCAACTTCAGCGCCACAGCCGTTTTCAGATAGCCCTCAATGCAAAGGCTCTAGACGCAAATATTGGTGTGAGAGCTAATTCAATCAAGGAAACACTGCATGTTGGTGAAGGGCATATTGAAGAAGGATCAGCCGAGTGGTTCTTGTGGGAGAACAACTCCATTTGGCTCCCTAACTTCACACACCATCAGGCTTCCAAGCAGCTCTCAAGGAAACTCAGTTTTCACACTCTATGCTTAGTGCCCTTTGTATGGCTAGGACTGAAATGAACCTGGTAGAGCATCCCACACAAACGAATGCTCCACATGCGGGTTTCACATGCCACCAACTCCACATTCACAGGCAACTTCAGCGCCACAGCCGTTTTCAGATAGCCCTCAATGCAAAGGCTCTAGACGCAAATATTGGTGTGAGAGCTAATTCAATCAAGGAAACACTGCATGTTGGTGAAGGGCATATTGAAGAAGGATCAGCTGAGTGGTTCTTGTGGGAGAACAACTCCATTTGGCTCCCTAACTTCACACACCATCAGGCTTCCAAGCAGCTCTCAAGGAAACTCAGTTTTCACACTCTATGTTTAGTGCCCTTTGAGTGCATTATCTAGGAATGAACCTGGTAGAGCATCCCACACAAACGAATGCTCCACATGCGGGTTTCACATGCCACCAACTCCACATTCACAGGCAACTTCAGCGCCACAGCCGTTTTCAGATAGCCCTCAATGCAAAGGCTCTAGACGCAAATATTGGTGTGAGAGCTAATTCAATCAAGGAAACACTGCATGTTGGTGAAGGGCATATTGAAGAAGGATCAACCGAGTGGTTCTTGTGGGAGAACAACTCCATTTGGCTCACGAACTTCACACACCATCAGGCTTCCAAGCAGCTCTCAAGGAAACTCAGTTTTCACACTCTATGCTTAGTGCCCTTTGTGTGCCTAGGACTGAAATGAAGCTTGGTCAGCATCCCACACAAACGAATGCTCCACATGCGGGTTTCACATGCCACCAACTCTACATTCACAGGCAACTTCAGCGCCACAGCCGTTTTCAGATAGCCCTCAATGCAAAGGCTCTAGACGCAAATATTGGTGTGAGAGCTAATTCAATCAAGGAAACACTGCATGTTGGTGAAGGGCATATTGAAGAAGGATCAGCCGAGTGGTTCTTGTGGGAGAACAACTCCATTTGGCTCACTAACTTCACACACCATCAGGCTTCCAAGCAGCTCTCAAGGAAACTCAGTTTTCACACTCTATGCTTAGTGCCCTTTGTATGGCTAGGACTGAAATGAACCTGGTAGAGCATCCCACACAAACGAATGCTCCACATGCGGGTTTCACTTGCCACCAACTCCACATTCACAGGCAACTTCAGCGCCACAGCTGTTTTCAGATAGCCCTCAATGCAAAGGCTCTAGACGCAAATATTGGTGTGAGAGCTAATTCAATCAAGGAAACACTGCATGTTGGTGAAGGGCATATTGAAGAAGGATCAGCCGAGTGGTTCTTGTGGGAGAACAACTCCATTTGGCTCCCTAACTTCACACACCATCAGGCTTCCAAGCAGCTCTCAAGGAAACTCAGTTTTCACACTCTATGCTTAGTGCCCTTTGTATGGCAAGGACTGAAATGAAGCTTGGTCAGCATCCCACACAAACGAATGCTCCACATGCGGGTTTCACATGCCACCAACTCCACATTCACAGGCAACTTCAGCGCCACAGCCGTTTTCAGATAGCCCTCAATGCAAAGGCTCTAGACGCAAATATTGGTGTGAGAGCTAATTCAATCAAGGAAACACTGCATGTTGGTGAAGGGCATATTGAAGAAGGATCAGCCGAGTGGTTCTTGTGGGAGAACAACTCCATTTGGCTCCCTAACTTCACACACCATCAGGCTTCCAAGCAGCTCTCAAGGAAACTCAGTTTTCACACTCTATGCTTAGTGCCCTTTGAGTGCATTATCTAGGAATGAACCTGGTAGAGCATCCCACACAAACGAATGCTCCACATGCGTGTTTCACATGCCACCAACTCCACATTCACAGGCAACTTCAGCGCCACAGCCGTTTTCAGATAGCCCTCAATGCAAAGGCTCTAGACGCAAATATTGGTGTGAGAGCTAATTCAATCAAGGAAACACTGCATGTTGGTGAAGGGCATATTGAAGAAGGATCAGCCGAGTGGTTCTTGTGGGAGAACAACACCATTTGGCTCACTAACTTCACACACCATCAGGCTTCCAAGCAGCTCTCAAGGAAACTCAGTTTTCACACTCTATGCTTAGTGCCCTTTGAGTGCATTATCTAGGAATGAACCTGGTAGAGCATCCCACACAAACGAATGCTGCACATGCGGGTTTCACATGCCACCAACTCCACATTCACAGGCAACTTCAGCGCCACAGCCGTTTTCAGATAGCCCTCAATGCAAAGGCTCTAGAAGCAAATATTGGTGTGAGAGCAAATTCAATCAAGGAAACACTGCATGTTGGTGAAGGGCATATTGAAGAAGGATCAGCCGAGTGGTTCTTGTGGGAGAACAACTCCATTTGGCTCCCTAACTCCACACACCATCAGGCTTCCAAGCAGCTCTCAAGGAAACTCAGTTTTCACACTCTATGCTTAGTGCCCTTTGAGTGCATTATCTAGGAATGAACCTGGTAGAGCATCCCACACAAACGAATGCTCCACATGCGGGTTTCACATGCCACCAACTCCACATTCACAGGCAACTTCAGCGCCACAGCCGTTTTCAGATAGCCCTCAATGCAAAGGCTCCAGACGCAAATATTGGTGTGAGAGCTAATTCAATCAAGGAAACACTGCATGTTGGTGAAGGGCATATTGAAGAAGGATCAGCCGAGTGGTTCTTGTGGGAGAACAACTCCATTTGGCTCCCTAACTTCACACACCATCAGGCTTCCAAGCAGCTCTCAAGGAAACTCAGTTTTCACACTCTATGCTTAGTGCCCTTTGTATGGCAAGGACTGAAATGAAGCTTGGTCAGCATCCCACACAAACGAATGCTCCACATGCGGGTTTCACATGCCACCAACTCCACATTCACAGGCAACTTCAGCGCCACAGCCGTTTTCAGATAGCCCTCAATGCAAAGGCTCTAGACGCAAATATTGGTGTGAGAGCTAATTCAATCAAGGAAACACTGCATGTTGGTGAAGGGCATATTGAAGAAGGATCAGCCGAGTGGTTCTTGTGGGAGAACAACTCCATTTGGCTCCCTAACTTCACACACCATCAGGCTTCCAAGCAGCTCTCAAGGAAACTCAGTTTTCACACTCTATGCTTAGTGCCCTTTGAGTGCATTATCTAGGAATGAACCTGGTAGAGCATCCCACACAAACGAATGCTCCACATGCGGGTTTCACATGCCACCAACTCCACATTCACAGGCAACTTCAGCGCCACAGCCGTTTTCAGATAGCCCTCAATGCAAAGGCTCTAGACGCAAATATTGGTGTGAGAGCTAATTCAATCAAGGAAACACTGCATGTTGGT
The DNA here is from genome assembly GCF_030435755.1 of Ochotona princeps. Taxonomy (NCBI): domain Eukaryota; kingdom Metazoa; phylum Chordata; class Mammalia; order Lagomorpha; family Ochotonidae; genus Ochotona; species Ochotona princeps. The sequence goes on along the minus strand of NW_026696707.1, from coordinate 23,433 downwards.
GAAGGGCATATTGAAGAAGGATCAGCTGAGTGGTTCTTGTGGGAGAACAACTCCATTTGGCTCCCTAACTTCACACACCATCAGGCTTCCAAGCAGCTCTCAAGGAAACTCAGTTTTCACACTCTATGCTTAGTGCCCTTTGAGTGCATTATCTAGGAATGAACCTGGTAGAGCATCCCACACAAACGAATGCTCCACATGCGTGTTTCACATGCCACCAAATCCACATTCACAGGCAACTTCAGCGCCACAGCCGTTTTCAGATAGCCCTCAATGCAAAGGCTCCAGACGCAAATATTGGTGTGAGAGCTAATTCAATCAAGGAAACACTGCATGTTGGTGAAGGGCATATTGAAGAAGGATCAGCCGAGTGGTTCTTGTGGGAGAACAACTCCATTTGGCTCCCTAACTTCACACACCATCAGGCTTCCAAGCAGCTCTCAAGGAAACTCAGTTTTCACACTCTATGCTTAGTGCCCTTTGTATGGCTAGGACTGAAATGAACCTGGTAGAGCATCCCACACAAACGAATGCTCCACATGCGGGTTTCACTTGCCACCAACTCCACATTCACAGGCAACTTCAGCGCCACAGCCGTTTTCAGATAGCCCTCAATGCAAAGGCTCTAGACGCAAATATTGGTGTGAGAGCTAATTCAATCAAGGAAACACTGCATGTTGGTGAAGGGCATATTGAAGAAGGATCAGCCGAGTGGTTCTTGTGGGAGAACAACTCCATTTGGCTCCCTAACTTCACACACCATCAGGCTTCCAAGCAGCTCTCAAGGAAACTCAGTTTTCACACTCTATGCTTAGTGCCCTTTGTATGGCAAGGACTGAAATGAAGCTTGGTCAGCATCCCACACAAACGAATGCTCCACATGCGGGTTTCACATGCCACCAACTCCACATTCACAGGCAACTTCAGCGCCACAGCCGTTTTCAGATAGCCCTCAATGCAAAGGCTCTAGACGCAAATATTGGTGTGAGAGCTAATTCAATCAAGGAAACACTGCATGTTGGTGAAGGGCATATTGAAGAAGGATCAGCCGAGTGGTTCTTGTGGGAGAACAACTCCATTTGGCTCCCTAACTTCACACACCATCAGGCTTCCAAGCAGCTCTCAAGGAAACTCAGTTTTCACACTCTATGCTTAGTGCCCTTTGAGTGCATTATCTAGGAATGAACCTGGTAGAGCATCCCACACAAACGAATGCTCCACATGCGGGTTTCACATGCCACCAACTCCACATTCACAGGCAACTTCAGCGCCACAGCCGTTTTCAGATAGCCCTCAATGCAAAGGCTCTAGACGCAAATATTGGTGTGAGAGCTAATTCAATCAAGGAAACACTGCATGTTGGTGAAGGGCATATTGAAGAAGGATCAGCCGAGTGGTTCTTGTGGGAGAACAACTCCATTTGGCTCACTAACTTCACACACCATCAGGCTTCCAAGCAGCTCTCAAGGAAACTCAGTTTTCACACTCTATGCTTAGTGCCCTTTGAGTGCATTATCTAGGAATGAACCTGGTAGAGCATCCCACACAAACGAATGCTGCACATGCGGGTTTCACATGCCACCACCTCCACATTCACAGGCAACTTCAGCGCCACAGCCGTTTTCAGATAGCCCTCAATGCAAAGGCTCTAGAAGCAAATATTGGTGTGAGAGCAAATTCAATCAAGGAAACACTGCATGTTGGTGAAGGGCATATTGAAGAAGGATCAGCCGAGTGGTTCTTGTGGGAGAACAACTCCATTTGGCTCCCTAACTTCACACACCATCAGGCTTCCAAGCAGCTCTCAAGGAAACTCAGTTTTCACACTCTATGCTTAGTGCCCTTTGAGTGCATTATCTAGGAATGAACCTGGTAGAGCATCCCACACAAACGAATGCTCCACATGCGTGTTTCACATGCCACCAACTCCACATTCACAGGCAACTTCAGCGCCACAGCCGTTTTCAGATAGCCCTCAATGCAAAGGCTCCAGACGCAAATATTGGTGTGAGAGCTAATTCAATCAAGGAAACACTGCATGTTGGTGAAGGGCATATTGAAGAAGGATCAGCCGAGTGGTTCTTGTGGGAGAACAACTCCATTTGGCTCCCTAACTTCACACACCATCAGGCTTCCAAGCAGCTCTCAAGGAAACTCAGTTTTCACACTCTATGCTTAGTGCCCTTTGTATGGCAAGGACTGAAATGAAGCTTGGTCAGCATCCCACACAAACGAATGCTCCACATGCGGGTTTCACATGCCACCAACTCCACATTCACAGGCAACTTCAGCGCCACAGCCGTTTTCAGATAGCCCTCAATGCAAAGGCTCTAGACGCAAATATTGGTGTGAGAGCTAATTCAATCAAGGAAACACTGCATGTTGGTGAAGGGCATATTGAAGAAGGATCAGCCGAGTGGTTCTTGTGGGAGAACAACTCCATTTGGCTCCCTAACTTCACACACCATCAGGCTTCCAAGCAGCTCTCAAGGAAACTCAGTTTTCACACTCTATGCTTAGTGCCCTTTGAGTGCATTATCTAGGAATGAACCTGGTAGAGCATCCCACACAAACGAATGCTCCACATGCGGGTTTCACATGCCACCAACTCCACATTCACAGGCAACTTCAGCGCCACAGCCGTTTTCAGATAGCCCTCAATGCAAAGGCTCTAGACGCAAATATTGGTGTGAGAGCTAATTCAATCAAGGAAACACTGCATGTTGGTGAAGGGCATATTGAAGAAGGATCAGCCGAGTGGTTCTTGTGGGAGAACAACTCCATTTGGCTCACTAACTTCACACACCATCAGGCTTCCAAGCAGCTCTCAAGGAAACTCAGTTTTCACACTCTATGCTTAGTGCCCTTTGAGTGCATTATCTAGGAATGAACCTGGTAGAGCATCCCACACAAACGAATGCTCCACATGCGGGTTTCACATGCCACCAACTCCACATTCACAGGCAACTTCAGCGCCACAGCCGTTTTCAGATAGCCCTCAATGCAAAGGCTCCAGACGCAAATATTGGTGTGAGAGCTAATTCAATCAAGGAAACACTGCATGTTGGTGAAGGGCATATTGAAGAAGGATCAGCCGAGTGGTTCTTGTGGGAGAACAACTCCATTTGGCTCCCTAACTTCACACACCATCAGGCTTCCAAGCAGCTCTCAAGGAAACTCAGTTTTCATGCTCTATGCTTAGTGCCCTTTGAGTGCATTATCTAGGAATGAACCTGGTAGAGCATCCCACACAAACGAATGCTCCACATGCGGGTTTCACATGCCACCAACTCCACATTCACAGGCAACTTCAGCGCCACAGCCGTTTTCAGATAGCCCACAATGCAAAGGCTCTAGACACAAATATTGGTGTGAGAGCAAATTCAATCAAGGAAACACTGCATGTTGGTGAAGGGCATATTGAAGAAGGATCAACCGAGTGGTTCTTGTGGGAGAACAACTCCATTTGGCTCACGAACTTCACACACCATCAGGCTTCCAAGCAGCTCTCAAGGAAACTCAGTTTTCACACTCTATGCTTAGTGCCCTTTGAGTGCATTATCTAGGAATGAACCTGGTAGAGCATCCCACACAAACGAATGCTCCACATGCGGGTTTCACATGCCACCAACTCCACATTCACAGGCAACTTCAGCGCCACAGCCGTTTTCAGATAGCCCACAATGCAAAGGCTCTAGACGCAAATATTGGTGTGAGAGCTAATTCAATCAAGGAAACACTGCATGTTGGTGAAGGGCATATTGAAGAAGGATCAGCCGAGTGGTTCTTGTGGGAGAACAACTCCATTTGGCTCCCTAACTTCACACACCATCAGGCTTCCAAGCAGCTCTCAAGGAAACTCAGTTTTCACACTCTATGCTTAGTGCCCTTTGAGTGCATTATCTAGGAATGAACCTGGTAGAGCATCCCACACAAACGAATGCTCCACATGCGGGTTTCACATGCCACCAACTCCACATTCACAGGCAACTTCAGCGCCACAGCCGTTTTCAGATAGCCCTCAATGCAAAGGCTCTAGACGCAAATATTGGTGTGAGAGCTAATTCAATCAAGGAAACACTGCATGTTGGTGAAGGGCATATTGAAGAAGGATCAACCGAGTGGTTCTTGTGGGAGAACAACTCCATTTGGCTCCCTAACTTCACACACCATCAGGCTTCCAAGCAGCTCTCAAGGAAACTCAGTTTTCACACTCTATGCTTAGTGCCCTTTGTGTGCCTAGGACTGAAATGAAGCTTGGTCAGCATCCCACACAAACGAATGCTCCACATGCGGGTTTCACATGCCACCAACTCCACATTCACAGGCAACTTCAGCGCCACAGCCGTTTTCAGATAGCCCTCAATGCAAAGGCTCTAGACGCAAATATTGGTGTGAGAGCTAATTCAATCAAGGAAACACTGCATGTTGGTGAAGGGCATATTGAAGAAGGATCAGTCGAGTGGTTCTTGTGGGAGAACAACTCCATTTGGCTCACTAACTTCACACACCATCAGGCTTCCAAGCAGCTCTCAAGGAAACTCAGTTTTCACACTCTATGCTTAGTGCCCTTTGTATGGCTAGGACTGAAATGAACCTGGTAGAGCATCCCACACAAACGAATGTTCCACATGCGGGTTTCACATGCCACCAACTCCACATTCACAGGCAACTTCAGCGCCACAGCCGTTTTCAGATAGCCCTCAATGCAAAGGCTCTAGACGCAAATATTGGTGTGAGAGCTAATTCAATCAAGGAAACACTGCATGTTGGTGAAGGGCATATTGAAGAAGGATCAGCCGAGTGGTTCTTGTGGGAGAACAACTCCATTTGGCTCACTAACTTCACACACCATCAGGCTTCCAAGCAGCTCTCAAGGAAACTCAGTTTTCACACTTTTCTGTTTAGTGCCCTTTGAGTGCATTATCTAGGAATGAACCTGGTAGAGCATCCCACACAAACGAATGCTCCACATGCGGGTTTCACATGCCACCAACTCCACATTCACAGGCAACTTCAGCGCCACAGCCGTTTTCAGATAGCCCTCAATGCAAAGGCTCTAGACGCAAATATTGGTGTGAGAGCTAATTCAATCAAGGAAACACTGCATGTTGGTGAAGGGCATATTGAAGAAGGATCAGCCGAGTGGTTCTTGTGGGAGAACAACTCCATTTGGCTCACTAACTTCACACACCATCAGGCTTCCAAGCAGCTCTCAAGGAAACTCAGTTTTCACACTCTATGCTTAGTGCCCTTTGAGTGCATTATCTAGGAATGAACCTGGTAGAGCATCCCACACAAACGAATGCTCCACATGCGGGTTTCACATGCCACCAACTCCACATTCACAGGCAACTTCAGCGCCACAGCCGTTTTCAGATAGCCCTCAATGCAAAGGCTCTAGACGCAAATATTGGTGTGAGAGCTAATTCAATCAAGGAAACACTGCATGTTGGTGAAGGGCATATTGAAGAAGGATCAGCCGAGTGGTTCTTGTGGGAGAACAACTCCATTTGGCTCACTAACTTCACACACCATCAGGCTTCCAAGCAGCTCTCAAGGAAACTCAGTTTTCACACTCTATGCTTAGTGCCTTTGAGTGCATTATCTAGGAATGAACCTGGTAGAGCATCCCACACAAACGAATGCTCCACATGCGGGTATCACATGCCACCAACTCCACATTCACAGGCAACTTCAGCGCCACAGCCGTTTTCAGATAGCCCTCAATGCAAAGGCTCTAGACGCAAATATTGGTGTGAGAGCTAATTCAATCAAGGAAACACTGCATGTTGGTGAAGGGCATATTGAAGAAGGATCAGCCGAGTGGTTCTTGTGGGAGAACAACTCCATTTGGCTCACTAACTTCACACACCATCAGGCTTCCAAGCAGCTCTCAAGGAAACTCAGTTTTCATACACTATGCTTAGTGCCCTTTGTATGGCTAGGACTGAAATGAACCTGGTAGAGCATCCCACACAAACGAATGTTCCACATGCGGGTTTCACATGCCACCAACTCCACATTCACAGGCAACTTCAGCGCCACAGCCGTTTTCAGATAGCCCTCAATGCAAAGGATCTAGACGCAAATATTGGTGTGAGAGCTAATTCAATCAAGGAAACACTGCATGTTGGTGAAGGGCATATTGAAGAAGGATCAGCTGAGTGGTTCTTGTGGGAGAACAACTCCACTTGGCTCTCTAACTTCACACACCATCAGGCTTCCAAGCAGCTCTCAAGGAAACTCAGTTTTCACACTCTATGTTTAGTGCCCTTTGAGTGCATTATCTAGGAATGAACCTGGTAGAGCATCCCACACAAACGAATGCTCCACATGCGGGTTTCACATGCCACCAACTCCACATTCACAGGCAACTTCAGCGCCACAGCCGTTTTCAGATAGCCCTCAATGCAAAGGCTCTAGACGCAAATATTGGTGTGAGAGCTAATTCAATCAAGGAAACACTGCATGTTGGTGAAGGGCATATTGAAGAAGGATCAGCCGAGTGGTTGCTGTGGGAGAACAACTCCATTTGGCTCCCTAACTTCACACACCATCAGGCTTCCAAGCAGCTCTCAAGGAAACTCAGTTTTCACACTCTATGCTTAGTGCCCTTTGTGTGCCTAGGACTGAAATGAAGCTTGGTCAGCATCCCACACAAACGAATGCTCCACATGCGGGTTTCACATGCCACCAACTCCACATTCACAGGCAACTTCAGCGCCACAGCCGTTTTCAGATAGCCCTCAATGCAAAGGCTCTAGACGCAAATATTGGTGTGAGAGCTAATTCAATCAAGGAAACACTGCATGTTGGTGAAGGGCATATTGAAGAAGGATCAACCGAGTGGTTCTTGTGGGAGAACAACTCCATTTGGCTCCCTAACTTCACACACCATCAGGCTTCCAAGCAGCTCTCAAGGAAACTCAGTTTTCACACTCTATGCTTAGTGCCCTTTGTGTGCCTAGGACTGAAATGAAGCTTGGTCAGCATCCCACACAAACGAATGCTCCACATGCGGGTTTCACATGCCACCAACTCCACATTCACAGGCAACTTCAGCGCCACAGCCGTTTTCAGATAGCCCTCAATGCAAAGGCTCTAGACGCAAATATTGGTGTGAGAGCTAATTCAATCAAGGAAACACTGCATGTTGGTGAAGGGCATATTGAAGAAGGATCAGCCGAGTGGTTCTTGTGGGAGAACAACTCCATTTGGCTCACTAACTTCACACACCATCAGGCTTCCAAGCAGCTCTCAAGGAAACTCAGTTTTCACACTCTATGCTTAGTGCCCTTTGTATGGCTAGGACTGAAATGAACCTGGTAGAGCATCCCACACAAACGAATGTTCCACATGCGGGTTTCACATGCCACCAACTCCACATTCACAGGCAACTTCAGCGCCACAGCCGTTTTCAGATAGCCCTCAATGCAAAGGCTCTAGACGCAAATATTGGTGTGAGAGCTAATTCAATCAAGGAAACACTGCATGTTGGTGAAGGGCATATTGAAGAAGGATCAGCCGAGTGGTTCTTGTGGGAGAACAACTCCATTTGGCTCCCTAACTTCACACACCATCAGGCTTCCAAGCAGCTCTCAAGGAAACTCAGTTTTCACACTTTTCTGTTTAGTGCCCTTTGAGTGCATTATCTAGGAATGAACCTGGTAGAGCATCCCACACAAACGAATGCTCCACATGCGGGTTTCACATGCCACCAACTCCACATTCACAGGCAAATTCAGCGCCACAGCCGTTTTCAGATAGCCCTCAATGCAAAGGCTCTAGACGCAAATATTGGTGTGAGAGCTAATTCAATCAAGGAAACACTGCATGTTGGTGAAGGGCATATTGAAGAAGGATCAGCCGAGTGGTTCTTGTGGGAGAACAACTCCATTTGGCTCACTAACTTCACACACCATCAGGCTTCCAAGCAGCTCTCAAGGAAACTCAGTTTTCACACTCTATGCTTAGTGCCCTTTGAGTGCATTATCTAGGAATGAACCTGGTAGAGCATCCCACACAAACGAATGCTCCACATGCGGGTTTTCACATGCCACCAACTCCACATTCACAGGCAACTTCAGCGCCACAGCCGTTTTCAGATAGCCCTCAATGCAAAGGCTCTAGACGCAAATATTGGTGTGAGAGCTAATTCAATCAAGGAAACACTGCATGTTGGTGAAGGGCATATTGAAGAAGGATCAGCCGAGTGGTTCTTGTGGGAGAACAACTCCATTTGGCTCACTAACTTCACACACCATCAGGCTTCCAAGCAGCTCTCAAGGAAACTCAGTTTTCACACTCTATGCTTAGTGCCTTTGAGTGCATTATCTAGGAATGAACCTGGTAGAGCATCCCACACAAACGAATGCTCCACATGCGGGTATCACATGCCACCAACTCCACATTCACAGGCAACTTCAGCGCCACAGCCGTTTTCAGATAGCCCTCAATGCAAAGGCTCTAGACGCAAATATTGGTGTGAGAGCTAATTCAATCAAGGAAACACTGCATGTTGGTGAAGGGCATATTGAAGAAGGATCAGCCGAGTGGTTCTTGTGGGAGAACAACTCCATTTGGCTCACTAACTTCACACACCATCAGGCTTCCAAGCAGCTCTCAAGGAAACTCAGTTTTCACACTCTATGCTTAGTGCCCTTTGTATGGCTAGGACTGAAATGAACCTGGTAGAGCATCCCACACAAACGAATGTTCCACATGCGGGTTTCACATGCCACCAACTCCACATTCACAGGCAACTTCAGCGCCACAGCCGTTTTCAGATAGCCCTCAATGCAAAGGATCTAGACGCAAATATTGGTGTGAGAGCTAATTCAATCAAGGAAACACTGCATGTTGGTGAAGGGCATATTGAAGAAGGATCAGCTGAGTGGTTCTTGTGGGAGAACAACTCCATTTGGCTCCCTAACTTCACACACCATCAGGCTTCCAAGCAGCTCTCAAGGAAACTCAGTTTTCACACTCTATGTTTAGTGCCCTTTGAGTGCATAATCTAGGAATGAACCTGGTAGAGCATCCCACACAAACGAATGCTCCACATGCGGGTTTCACATGCCACCAACTCCACATTCACAGGCAACTTCAGCGCCACAGCCGTTTTCAGATAGCCCTCAATGCAAAGGCTCTAGACGCAAATATTGGTGTGAGAGCTAATTCAATCAAGGAAACACTGCATGTTGGTGAAGGGCATATTGAAGAAGGATCAGCCGAGTGGTTCTTGTGGGAGAACAACTCCATTTGGCTCACTAACTTCACACACCATCAGGCTTCCAAGCAGCTCTCAAGGAAACTCAGTTTTCACACTCTATGCTTAGTGCCCTTTGAGTGCATTATCTAGGAATGAACCTGGTAGAGCATCCCACACAAACGAATGCTCCACATGCGGGTTTCACATGCCACCAACTCCACATTCACAGGCAACTTCAGCGCCACAGCCGTTTTCAGATAGCCCTCAATGCAAAGGCTCTAGACGCAAATATTGGTGTGAGAGCTAATTCAATCAAGGAAACACTGCATGTTGGTGAAGGGCATATTGAAGAAGGATCAGCTGAGTGGTTCTTGTGGGAGAACAACTCCATTTGGCTCCCTAACTTCACACACCATCAGGCTTCCAAGCAGCTCTCAAGGAAACTCAGTTTTCACACTCTATGCTTAGTGCCCTTTGAGTGCATTATCTAGGAATGAACATGGTAGAGCATCCCGCACAAACGAATGCTCCACATGCGGGTTTCACATGCCACCAACTCCACATTCACAGGCAACTTCAGCGCCACAGCCGTTTTCAGATAGCCCTCAATGCAAAGGCTCTAGACGCAAATATTGGTGTGAGAGCTAATTCAATCAAGGAAACACTGCATGTTGGTGAAGGGCATATTGAAGAAGGATCAGCCGAGTGGTTCTTGTGGGAGAACAACTCCATTTGGCTCACTAACTTCACACACCATCAGGCTTCCAAGCAGCTCTCAAGGAAACTCAGTTTTCACACTCTATGCTTAGTGCCCTTTGTATGGCTAGGACTGAAATGAACCTGGTAGAGCATCCCACACAAACGAATGCTCCACATGCGGGTTTCACTTGCCACCACTCCACATTCACAGGCAACTTCAGCGCCACAGCCGTTTTCAGATAGCCCTCAATGCAAAGGCTCTAGACGCAAATATTGGTGTGAGAGCTAATTCAATCAAGGAAACACTGCATGTTGGTGAAGGGCATATTGAAGAAGGATCAGCCGAGTGGTTCTTGTGGGAGAACAACTCCATTTGGCTCCCTAACTTCACACACCATCAGGCTTCCAAGCAGCTCTCAAGGAAACTCAGTTTTCACACTCTATGCTTAGTGCCCTTTGAGTGCATTATCTAGGAATGAACCTGGTAGAGCATCCCACACAAACGAATGCTCCACATGCGGGTTTCACATGCCACCAACTCCACATTCACAGGCAACTTCAGCGCCACAGACGTTTTCAGATAGCCCTCAATGCAAAGGCTCTAGACGCAAATATTGGTGTGAGAGCTAATTCAATCAAGGAAACACTGCATGTTGGTGAAGGGCATATTGAAGAAGGATCAGCCGAGTGGTTCTTGTGGGAGAACAACTCCATTTGGCTCACTAACTTCACACACCATCAGGCTTCCAAGCAGCTCTCAAGGAAACTCAGTTTTCACACTCTATGCTTAGTGCCCTTTGAGTGCATTATCTAGGAATGAACCTGGTAGAGCATCCCACACAAACGAATGCTCCACATGCGGGTTTCACTTGCCACCAACTCCACATTCACAGGCAACTTCAGCGCCACAGCCGTTTTCAGATAGCCCTCAATGCAAAGGCTCTAGACGCAAATATTGGTGTGAGAGCTAATTCAATCAAGGAAACACTGCATGTTGGTGAAGGGCATATTGAAGAAGGATCAGCCGAGTGGTTCTTGTGGGAGAACAACTCCATTTCGCTCCCTAACTTCACACACCATCAGGCTTCCAAGCAGCTCTCAAGGAAACTCAGTTTTCACACTCTATGCTTAGTGCACTTTGAGTGCATTATCTAGGAATGAACCTGGTAGAGCATCCCACACAAACGAATGCTCCACATGCGGGTTTCACATGCCACCAACTCCACATTCACAGGCAACTTCAGCGCCACAGCCGTTTTCAGATAGCCCACAATGCAAAGGCTCTAGACGCAAATATTGGTGTGAGAGCTAATTCAATCAAGGAAACACTACATGTTGGTGAAGGGCATATTGAAGAAGGATCAACCGAGTGGTTCTTGTGGGAGAACAACTCCATTTGGCTCACGAACTTCACACACCATCAGGCTTCCAAGCAGCTCTCAAGGAAACTCAGTTTTCACACTCGATGCTTAGTGCCCTTTGTGTGCCTAGGACTGAAATGAAGCTTGGTCAGCATCCCACACAAACGAATGCTCCACATGCGGGTTTCACATGCCACCAACTCCACATTCACAGGCAACTTCAGCGCCACAGCCGTTTTCAGATAGCCCTCAATGCAAAGGCTCTAGACGCAAATATTGGTGTGAGAGCTAATTCAATCAAGGAAACACTGCATGTTGGTGAAGGGCATATTGAAGAAGGATCAGCCGAGTGGTTCTTGTGGGAGAACAACTCCATTTGGCTCACTAACTTCACACACCATCAGGCTTCCAAGCAGCTCTCAAGGAAACTCAGTTTTCACACTCTATGCTTAGTGCCCTTTGTATGGCTAGGACTGAAATGAACCTGGTAGAGCATCCCACACAAACGAATGCTCCACATGCGGGTTTCACTTGCCACCAACTCCACATTCACAGGCAACTTCAGCGCCACAGCCGTTTTCAGATAGCCCTCAATGCAAAGGCTCTAGCGGCAATTATTGGTGTGAGAGCTAATTCAATCAAGGGAAACACTGCATGTTGGTGAAGGGCATATTGAAGAAGGATCAGCCGAGTGGTTCTTGTGGGAGAACAACTCCATTTGGCTCCCTAACTCCACACACCATCAGGCTTCCAAGCAGCTCTCAAGGAAACTCAGTTTTCACACTCTATGCTTAATGCCCTTTGTGTGCCTAGGACTGAAATGAAGCTTGGTCAGCATCCCACACAAACGAATGCTCCACATGCGGGTTTCACATGCCACCAACTCCACATTCACAGGCAACTTCAGCGCCACAGCCGTTTTCAGATAGCCCTCAATGCAAAGGCTCTAGACGCAAATATTGGTGTGAGAGCTAATTCAATCAAGGAAACACTGCATGTTGGCGAAGGGCATATTGAAGAAGGATCAGCAGAGTGGTTCTTGTGGGAGAACAACTCCATTTGGCTCACTAACTTCACACACCATCAGGCTTCCAAGCAGCTCTCAAGGAAACTCAGTTTTCACACTCTATGCTTAGTGCCCTTTGAGTGCATTATCTAGGAATGAACCTGGTAGAGCATCCCACACAAACGAATGCTAAACATGCGGGTTTCACATGCCACCAACTCCACATTCACAGGCAACTTCAGCGCCACAGCCGTTTTCAGATAGCCCTCAATGCAAAGGCTCTAGACGCAAATATTGGTGTGAGAGCTAATTCAATCAAGGAAACACTGCATGTTGGTGAAGGGCATATTGAAGAAGGATCAGCCGAGTGGTTCTTGTGGGAGAACAACTCCATTTGGCTCACTAACGTCACACACCATCAGGCTTCCAAGCAGCTCTCAAGGAAACTCAGTTTTCACACTCTATGCTTAGTGCCCTTTGTGTGCCTAGGACTGAAATGAAGCTTGGTCAGCATCCCACACAAACGAATGCTCCACATGCGGGTTTCACATGCCACCAACGCCACATTCACAGGCAACTTCAGCGCCACAGCCGTTTTCAGATAGCCCTCAATGCAAAGGCTCTAGATGCAAATATTGGTGTGAGAGCTAATTCAATCAAGGAAACACTGCATGTTGGTGAAGGGCATATTGAAGAAGGATCAGCTGAGTGGTTCTTGTGGGAGAACAACTCCATTTGGCTCACTAACTTCACACACCATCAGGCTTCCAAGCAGCTCTCAAGGAAACTCAGTTTTCACACTCTATGCTTAGTGCACTTTGAGTGCATTATCCAGGAATGAACCTGGTAGAGCATCCCACACAAACGAATGCTCCACATGCGGGTTTCACATGCCACCAACTCCACATTCACAGGCAACTTCAGCGCCACAGCCGTTTTCAGATAGCCCTCAATGCAAAGGCTCTAGACGCAAATATTGGTGTGAGAGCTAATTCAATCAAGGAAACACTGCATGTTGGTGAAGGGCATATTGAAGAAGGATCAGCCGAGTGGTTCTTGTGGGAGAACAACTCCATTTGGCTCCCTAACTTCTCACACCATCAGGCTTCCAAGCAGCTCTCAAGGAAACTCAGTTTTCACACTCTATGTTTAGTGCCCTTTGAGTGCATTATCTAGGAATGAACCTGGTAGAGCATCCCACACAAACGAATGCTCCACATGCGGGTTTCACATGCCACCAACTCCACATTCACAGGCAACTTCAGCGCCACAGCCGTTTTCAGATAGCCCTCAATGCAAAGGCTCTAGACGCAAATATTGGTGTGAGAGCTAATTCAATCAAGGAAACACTGCATGTTGGTGAAGGGCATATTGAAGAAGGATCAGCCGAGTGGTTCTTGTGGGAGAACAACTCCATTTGGCTCACTAACTTCACACACCATCAGGCTTCCAAGCAGCTCTCAAGGAAACTCAGTTTTCACACTCTATGCTCAGTGCCCTTTGTATGGCTAGGACTGAAATGAACCTGGTAGAGCATCCCACACAACGAATGCTCCACATGCGGGTTTCACTTGCCACCAACTCCACATTCACAGGCAACTTCAGCGCCACAGCCGTTTTCAGATAGCCCTCAATGCAAAGGCTCTAGCGGCAATTATTGGTGTGAGAGCTAATTCAATCAAGGAAACACTGCATGTTGGTGAAGGGCATATTGAAGAAGGATCAGCCGAGTGGTTCTTGTGGGAGAACAACTCCATTTGGCTCCCTAACTCCACACACCATCAGGCTTCCAAGCAGCTCTCAAGGAAACTCAGTTTTCACACTCTATGCTTAATGCCCTTTGTGTGCCTAGGACTGAAAGGAAGCTTGGTCAGCATCCCACACAAACGAATGCTCCACATGCGGGTTTCACATGCCACCAACTCCACATTCACAGGCAACTTCAGCGCCACAGCCGTTTTCAGATAGCCCTCAATGCAAAGGCTCTAGACGCAAATATTGGTGTGAGAGCTAATTCAATCAAGGAAACACTGCATGTTGGTGAAGGGCATATTGAAGAAGGATCAGCCGAGTGGTTCTTGTGGGAGAACAACTCCATTTGGCTCCCTAACTTCACACACCATCAGGCTTCCAAGCAGCTCTCAAGGAAACTCAGTTTTCACACTCTATGCTTAGTGCCCTTTGAGTGCATTATCTAGGAATGAACCTGGTAGAGCATCCCACACAAACGAATGCTCCACATGCGGGTTTCACATGCCACCAACTCCACATTCACAGGCAACTTCAGCGCCACAGCCGTTTTCAGATAGCCCTCAATGCAAAGGCTCTAGACGCAAATATTGGTGTGAGAGCTAATTCAATCAAGGAAACACTGCATGTTGGTGAAGGGCATATTGAAGAAGGATCAGCCGAGTGGTTCTTGTGGGAGAACAACTCCATTTGGCTCCCTAACTTCACACACCATCAGGCTTCCAAGCAGCTCTCAAGGAAACTCAGTTTTCACACTCTATGCTTAGTGCCCTTTGTGTGCCTAGGACTGAAATGAAGCTTGGTCAGCATCCCACACAAACGAATGCTCCACATGCGGGTTTCACATGCCACCAACTCCACATTCACAGGCAACTTCAGCGCCACAGCCGTTTTCAGATAGCCCTCAATGCAAAGCTCTAGATGCAAATATTGGTGTGAGAGCTAATTCAATCAAGGAAACACTGCATGTTGGTGAAGGGCATATTGAAGAAGGATCAGCTGAGTGGTTCTTGTGGGAGAACAACTCCATTTGGCTCACTAACTTCACACACCATCAGGCTTCCAAGCAGCTCTCAAGGAAACTCAGTTTTCACACTCTATGCTTAGTGCACTTTGAGTGCATTATCCAGGAATGAACCTGGTAGAGCATCCCACACAAACGAATGCTCCACATGCGGGTTTCACATGCCACCAACTCCACATTCACAGGCAACTTCAGCGCCACAGCCGTTTTCAGATAGCCCTCAATGCAAAGGCTCTAGACGCAAATATTGGTGTGAGAGCTAATTCAATCAAGGAAACACTGCATGTTGGTGAAGGGCATATTGAAGAAGGATCAGCCGAGTGGTTCTTGTGGGAGAACAACTCCATTTGGCTCCCTAACTTCTCACACCATCAGGCTTCCAAGCAGCTCTCAAGGAAACTCAGTTTTCACACTCTATGCTTAGTGCCCTTTGAGTGCATTATCTAGGAATGAACCTGGTAGAGCATCCCACACAAACGAATGCTCCACATGCGGGTTTCACATGCCACCAACTCCACATTCACAGGCAACTTCAGCGCCACAGCCGTTTTCAGATAGCCCTCAATGCAAAGGCTCTAGACGCAAATATTGGTGTGAGAGCTAATTCAATCAAGGAAACACTGCATGTTGGTGAAGGGCATATTGAAGAAGGATCAGCCGAGTGGTTCTTGTGGGAGAACAACTCCATTTGGCTCACTAACTTCACACACCATCAGGCTTCCAAGCAGCTCTCAAGGAAACTCAGTTTTCACACTCTATGCTCAGTGCCCTTTGTATGGCTAGGACTGAAATGAACCTGGTAGAGCATCCCACACAAACGAATGCTCCACATGCGGGTTTCACTTGCCACCAACTCCACATTCACAGGCAACTTCAGCGCCACAGCCGTTTTCAGATAGCCCACAATGCAAAGGCTCTAGACGCAAATATTGGTGTGAGAGCTAATTCAATCAAGGAAACACTGCATGTTGGTGAAGGGCATATTGAAGAAGGATCAACCGAGTGGTTGCTGTGGAGAGAACAACTCCATTTGGCTCCCTAACTTCACACACCATCAGGCTTCCAAGCAGCTCTCAAGGAAACTCAGTTTTCACACTCTATGCTTAGTGCCCTTTGTGTGCCTAGGACTGAAATGAAGCTTGGTCAGCATCCCACACAAACGAATGCTCCACATGCGGGTTTCACATGCCACCAACTCCACATTCACAGGCAACTTCAGCGCCACAGCCGTTTTCAGATAGCCCTCAATGCAAAGGCTCTAGACGCAAATATTGGTGTGAGAGCTAATTCAATCAAGGAAACACTGCATGTTGGTGAAGGGCATATTGAAGAAGGATCAGCCGAGTGGTTCTTGTGGGAGAACAACTCCATTTGGCTCCCTAACTCCACACACCATCAGGCTTCCAAGCAGCTCTCAAGGAAACTCAGTTTTCACACTCTATGCTTAATGGCCTTTGTGTGCCTAGGACTGAAATGAAGCTTGGTCAGCATCCCACACAAACGAATGCTCCACATGCGGGTTTCACATGCCACCAACTCCACATTCACAGGCAACTTCAGCGCCACAGCCGTTTTCAGATAGCCCTCAATGCAAAGGCTCTAGATGCAAATGTTGGTGTGAGAGCTAATTCAATCAAGGAAACACTGCATGTTGGCGAAGGGCATATTGAAGAAGGATCAGCAGAGTGGTTCTTGTGGGAGAACAACTCCATTTGGCTCACTAACTTCACACACCATCAGGCTTCCAAGCAGCTCTCAAGGAAACTCAGTTTTCACACTCTATGCTTAGTGCCCTTTGAGTGCATTATCTAGGAATGAACCTGGTAGAGCATCCCACACAAACGAATGCTCCACATGCGGGTTTCACATGCCACCAACTCCACATTCACAGGCAACTTCAGCGCCACAGCCGCTTTCAGATAGCCCTCAATGCAAAGGCTCTAGACGCAAATATTGGTGTGAGAGCTAATTCAATCAAGGAAACACTGCATGTTGGTGAAGGGCATATTGAAGAAGGATCAGCCGAGTGGTTCTTGTGGGAGAACAACTCCATTTGGCTCACTAACTTCACACACCATCAGGCTTCCAAGCAGCTCTCAAGGAAACTCAGTTTTCACACTCTATGCTTAGTGCCCTTTGTGTGCCTAGGACTGAAATGAAGCTTGGTCAGCATCCCACACAAACGAATGCTCCACATGCGGGTTTCACATGCCACCAACTCCACATTCACAGGCAACTTCAGCGCCACAGCCGTTTTCAGATAGCCCACAATGCAAAGGCTCTAGACGCAAATATTGGTGTGAGAGCTAATTCAATCAAGGAAACACTGCATGTTGGTGAAGGGCATATTGAAGAAGGATCAGCCGAGTGGTTCTTGTGGGAGAACAACTCCATTTGGCTCACTAACTTCACACACCATCAGGCTTCCAAGCAGCTCTCAAGGAAACTCAGTTTTCAAACTCTATGCTTAGTGCCCTTTGAGTGCATTATCTAGGAATGAACCTGGTAGAGCATCCCACACAAACGAATGCTCCACATGCGGGTTTCACATGCCACCAACTCCACATTTACAGGCAACTTCAGCGCCACAGCCGTTTTCAGATAGCCCTCAATGCAAAGGCTCTAGACGCAAATATTGGTGTGAGAGCTAATTCAATCAAGGAAACACTGCATGTTGGTGAAGGGGCATATTGAAGAAGGATCAGCCGAGTGGTTCTTGTGGGAGAACAACTCCATTTGGCTCACTAACTTCACACACCATCAGGCTTCCAAGCAGCTCTCAAGGAAACTCAGTTTTCACACTCTATGTTTAGTGCCCTTTGAGTGCATTATCTAGGAATGAACCTGGTAGAGCATCCCACACAAACGAATGCTCCACATGCGGGTTTCACATGCCACCAACTCCACATTCACAGGCAACTTCAGCGCCACAGCCGTTTTCAGATAGCCCACAATGCAAAGGCTCTAGACGCAAATATTGGTGTGAGAGCTAATTCAATCAAGGAAACACTGCATGTTGGTGAAGGGCATATTGAAGAAGCATCAGCCGAGTGGTTCTTGTGGGAGAACAACTCCATTTGGCTCACTAACTTCACACACCATCAGGCTTCCAAGCAGCTCTCAAGGAAACTCAGTTTTCACACTCTATGCTTAGTGCCCTTTGTGTGCCTAGGACTGAAATGAAGCTTGGTCAGCATCCCACACAAACGAATGCTCCACATGCGGGTTTCACATGCCACCAACTCCACATTCACAGGCAACTTCAGCGCCACAGCCGTTTTCAGATAGCCCTCAATGCAAAGGCTCTAGACGCAAATATTGGTGTGAGAGCTAATTCAATCAAGGAAACACTGCATGTTGGTGAAGGGCATATTGAAGAAGGATCAGCCGAGTGGTTCTTGTGGGAGAACAACTCCATTTGGCTCCCTAACTCCACACACCATCAGGCTTCCAAGCAGCTCTCAAGGAAACTCAGTTTTCACACTCTATGCTTAATGGCCTTTGTGTGCCTAGGACTGAAATGAAGCTTGGTCAGCATCCACACAAACGAATGCTCCACATGCGGGTTTCACATGCCACCAACTCCACATTCACAGGCAACTTCAGCGCCACAGCCGTTTTCAGATAGCCCTCAATGCAAAGGCTCTAGACGCAAATATTGGTGTGAGAGCTAATTCAATCAAGGAAACACTGCATGTTGGCGAAGGGCATATTGAAGAAGGATCAGCCGAGTGGTTCTTGTGGGAGAACAACTCCATTTGGCTCACTAACTTCACACACCATCAGGCTTCCAAGCAGCTCTCAAGGAACTCAGTTTTCACACTCTATGCTTAGTGCCCTTTGAGTGCATTATCTAGGAATGAACCTGGTAGAGCATCCCACACAAACGAATGCTCCACATGCGGGTTTCACATGCCACCAACTCCACATTCACAGGCAACTTCAGCGCCACAGCCGTTTTCAGATAGCCCTCAATGCAAAGGCTCTAGACGCAAATATTGGTGTGAGAGCTAATTCAATCAAGGAAACACTGCATGTTGGTGAAGGGCATATTGAAGAAGGATCAGCCGAGTGGTTCTTGTGGGAGAACAACTCCATTTGGCTCACTAACTTCACACACCATCAGGCTTCCAAGCAGCTCTCAAGGAAACTCAGTTTTCACACTCTATGCTTAGTGCCCTTTGAGTGCATTATCTAGGAATGAACCTGGTAGAGCATCCCACAAAAACGAATGCTCCACATGCGGGTTTCACATGCCACCAACTCCACATTCACAGGCAACTTCAGCGCCACAGCCGTTTTCAGATAGCCCTCAATGCAAAGGCTCTAGACGCAAATATTGGTGTGAGAGCTAATTCAATCAAGGAAACACTGCATGTTGGTGAAGGGCATATTGAAGAAGGATCAGCCGAGTGGTTCTTGTGGGAGAACAACTCCATTTGGCTCCCTAACTTCACACACCATCAGGCTTCCAAGCAGCTCTCAAGGAAACTCAGTTTTCACACTCTATGCTTAGTGCCCTTTGAGTGCATTATCTAGGAATGAACCTGGTAGAGCATCCCACACAAACGAATGCTCCACATGCGGGTTTCACATGCCACCAACTCCACATTCACAGGCAACTTCAGCGCCACAGCCGTTTTCAGATAGCCCTCAATGCAAAGGCTCTAGACGCAAATATTGGTGTGAGAGCTAATTCAATCAAGGAAACACTGCATGTTGGTGAAGGGCATATTGAAGAAGGATCAGCCGAGTGGTTCTTGTGGGAGAACAACTCCATTTGGCTCCCTAACTTCACACACCATCAGGCTTCCAAGCAGCTCTCAAGGAAACTCAGTTTTCACACTCTATGCTTAGTGCCCTTTGAGTGCATTATCTAGGAATGAACCTGGTAGAGCATCCCACACAAACGAATGCTCCACATGCGGGTTTCACATGCCACCAACTCCACATTCACAGGCAACTTCAGCGCCACAGCCGTTTTCAGATAGCCCTCAATGCAAAGGCTCTAGACGCAAATATTGGTGTGAGAGCTAATTCAATCAAGGAAACACTGCATGTTGGTGAAGGGCATATTGAAGAAGGATCAGCCGAGTGGTTCTTGTGGGAGAACAACTCCATTTGGCTCCCTAACTTCACACACCATCAGGCTTCCAAGCAGCTCTCAAGGAAACTCAGTTTTCACACTCTATGCTTAGTGCCCTTTGTGTGCCTAGGACTGAAATGAAGCTTGGTCAGCATCCCACACAAACGAATGCTCCACATGCGGGTTTCACATGCCACCAACTCCACATTCACAGGCAACTTCAGCGCCACAGCCGTTTTCAGATAGCCCTCAATGCAAAGGCTCTAGATGCAAATATTGGTGTGAGAGCTAATTCAATCAAGGAAACACTGCATGTTGGTGAAGGGCATATTGAAGAAGGATCAGCTGAGTGGTTCTTGTGGGAGAACAACTCCATTTGGCTCACTAACTTCACACACCATCAGGCTTCCAAGCAGCTCTCAAGGAAACTCAGTTTTCACACTCTATGCTTAGTGCACTTTGAGTGCATTATCCAGGAATGAACCTGGTAGAGCATCCCACACAAACGAATGCTCCACATGCGGGTTTCACATGCCACCAACTCCACATTCACAGGCAACTTCAGCGCCACAGCCGTTTTCAGATAGCCCTCAATGCAAAGGCTCTAGACGCAAATATTGGTGTGAGAGCTAATTCAATCAAGGAAACACTGCATGTTGGTGAAGGGCATATTGAAGAAGGATCAGCCGAGTGGTTCTTGTGGGAGAACAACTCCATTTGGCTCCCTAACTTCACACACCATCAGGCTTCCAAGCAGCTCTCAAGGAAACTCAGTTTTCACACTCTATGTTTAGTGCCCTTTGAGTGCATTATCTAGGAATGAATCTGGTAGAGCATCCCACACAAACGAATGCTCCACATGCGGGTTTCACATGCCACCAACTCCACATTCACAGGCAACTTCAGCGACACAGCCATTTTCAGATAGCCCTCAATGCAAAGGCTCTAGACGCAAATATTGGTGTGAGAGCTAATTCAATCAAGGAAACACTGCATGTTGGTGAAGGGCATATTGAAGAAGGATCAGCCGAGTGGTTCTTGTGGGAGAACAACTCCATTTGGCTCCCTAACTTCACACACCATCAGGCTTCCAAGCAGCTCTCAAGGAAACTCAGTTTTCACACTCTATGCTTAGTGCCCTTTGTGTGCCTAGGACTGAAATGAAGCTTGGTCAGCATCCCACACAAACGAATGCTCCACATGCGGGTTTCACATGCCACCAACTCCACATTCACAGGCAACTTCAGCGCCACAGCCGTTTTCAGATAGCCCACAATGCAAAGGCTCTAGACGCAAATATTGGTGTGAGAGCTAATTCAATCAAGGAAACACTGCATGTTGGTGAAGGGCATATTGAAGAAGGATCAGCCGAGTGGTTCTTGTGGGAGAACAACTCCATTTGGCTCACTAACTTCACACACCATCAGGCTTCCAAGCAGCTCTCAAGGAAACTCAGTTTTCACACTCTATGCTTAGTGCCCTTTGAGTGCATTATCTAGGAATGAACCTGGTAGAGCATCCCACACAAACGAATGCTCCACATGCGGGTTTCACATGCCACCAACTCCACATTCACAGGCAACTTCAGCGCCACAGCCGTTTTCAGATAGCCCTCAATGCAAAGGCTCTAGACGCAAATATTGGTGTGAGAGCTAATTCAATCAAGGAAACACTGCATGTTGGTGAAGGGCATATTGAAGAAGGATCAGCCGAGTGGTTCTTGTGGGAGAACAACTCCATTTGGCTCACTAACTTCACACACCATCAGGCTTCCAAGCAGCTCTCAAGGAAACTCAGTTTTCACACTCTATGCTTAGTGCCCTTTGTGTGCCTAGGACTGAAATGAAGCTTGGTCAGCATCCCACACAAACGAATGCTCCACATGCGGGTTTCACATGCCACCAACTCCACATTCACAGGCAACTTCAGCGCCACAGCCGTTTTCAGATAGCCCTCAATGCAAAGGCTCTAGACGCAAATATTGGTGTGAGAGCTAATTCAATCAAGGAAACACTGCATGTTGGTGAAGGGCATATTGAAGAAGGATCAGCCGAGTGGTTCTTGTGGGAGAACAACTCCATTTGGCTCCCTAACTCCACACACCATCAGGCTTCCAAGCAGCTCTCAAGGAAACTCAGTTTTCACACTCTATGCTTAATGGCCTTTGTGTGCCTAGGACTGAAATGAAGCTTGGTCAGCATCCCACACAAACGAATGCTCCACATGCGGGTTTCACATGCCACCAACTCCACATTCACAGGCAACTTCAGCGCCACAGCCGTTTTCAGATAGCCCTCAATGCAAAGGCTCTAGACGCAAATATTGGTGTGAGAGCTAATTCAATCAAGGAAACACTGCATGTTGGTGAAGGGCATATTGAAGAAGGATCAGCAGAGTGGTTCTTGTGGGAGAACAACTCCATTTGGCTCACTAACTTCACACACCATCAGGCTTCCAAGCAGCTCTCAAGGAAACTCAGTTTTCACACTCTATGCTTAGTGCCCTTTGAGTGCATTATCTAGGAATGAACCTGGTAGAGCATCCCACACAAACGAATGCTCCACATGCGGGTTTCACATGCCACCAACTCCACATTCACAGGCAACTTCAGCGCCACAGCCGTTTTCAGATAGCCCTCAATGCAAAGGCTCTAGACGCAAATATTGGTGTGAGAGCTAATTCAATCAAGGAAACACTGCATGTTGGTGAAGGGCATATTGAAGAAGGATCAGCCGAGTGGTTCTTGTGGGAGAACAACTCCATTTGGCTCCCTAACTTCACACACCATCAGGCTTCCAAGCAGCTCTCAAGGAAACTCAGTTTTCACACTCTATGCTTAGTGCCCTTTGAGTGCATTATCTAGGAATGAACCTGGTAGAGCATCCACACAAACGAATGCTCCACATGCGGGTTTCACATGCCACCAACTCCACATTCACAGGCAACTTCAGCGCCACAGCCGTTTTCAGATAGCCCTCAATGCAAAGGCTCTAGACGCAAATATTGGTGTGAGAGCTAATTCAATCAAGGAAACACTGCATGTTGGCGAAGGGCATATTGAAGAAGGATCAGCCGTGTGGTTCTTGTGGGAGAACAACTCCATTTGGCTCCCTAACTTCACACACCATCAGGCTTCCAAGCAGCTCTCAAGGAAACTCAGTTTTCACACTCTATGCTTAGTGCCCTTTGAGTGCATTATCTAGGAATGAACCTGGTAGAGCATCCCACACAAACGAATGCTCCACATGCGGGTTTCACATGCCACCAACTCCACATTCACAGGCAACTTCAGCG
>NW_026696706.1:0-69034 GCF_030435755.1 Ochotona princeps | reverse complement strand
TGCTGATCCTTCTTCAATATGCCCTTCACCAACATGCAGTGTTTCCTTGATTGAATTAGCTCTCACACCAATATTTGCGTCTAGAGCCTTTGCATTGAGGGCTATCTGAAAACTGCTGTGGCGCTGAAGTAGCGTGAGAATGTGGAGTTGGTGGCATGTGAAACCCGCATGTGGAGCATTCGTTTGTGTGGGATGCTCTACCAGGTTCATTCCTAGATAATGCACTCAAAGGGCACTAAGCATAGAGTGTGAAAACTGAGTTTCCTTGAGAGCTGCTTGGAAGCCTGATGGTGTGTGAAGTTAGTGAGCCAAATGGAGTTGTTCTCCCACAAGAACCACTCGGCTGATCCTTCTTCAATATGCCCTTCACCAACATGCAGTATTTCCTTGATTGAATTAGCTCTCACACCAATATTTGCGTCTAGAGCCTTTGCATTGAGGGCTATCTGAAAACGGCTGTGGCGCTGAAGTTGCGTGAGAATGTGGAGTTGGTGGCATGTGAAACCCGCATGTGGAGCATTCGTTTGTGTGGGATGCTCGACCAGGTTCATTCCTAGATAATGCACTCAAAGGGCACTAAGCATAGAGTGTGAAAACTGAGTTTCCTTGAGAGCTGCTTGGAAGCCTGATGGTGTGTGAAGTTAGTGAGCCAAAGAACCATTTGGAAGCCTGATGGTGTGTGAAGTTAGTGAGCCAAATGGAGTTGTTCTCCCACAAGAACCACTCGGCTGATCCTTCTTCAGTATGCCCTTCACCAACATGCAGTGTTTCCTTGATTGAATTAGCTCTCACACCAATATTTGCGTCTAGAGCCTTTGCGTTGAGGGCTATCTGAAAACGGCTGTGGCGCTGAAGTTGCCTGAGAATGTGGAGTTGATGGCATGTGAAACCCGCATGTGGAGCATTCGTTTGTGTGGGATGCTCTTCCAGGTTCATTCCTAGATAATGCACTCAAAGGGCACTAAGCATAGAGTGTGAAAACTGAGTTTCCTTGAGAGCTGCTTGGAAGCCTGATGGTGTGTGAAGTTAGTGAGCCAAATGGAGTTGTTCTCCCACAAGAACCACTCGGCTGATCCTTCTTCAATATGCCCTTCACCAACATGCAGTGTTTCCTTGATTGAATTAGCTCTCACACCAATATTTGCGTCTAGAGCCTTTGCATTGAGGGCTATCTGAAAACGGCTGTGGCGCTGAAGTTGCCTGTGAATGTGGAGTTGGTGGCATGTGAAACCCGCATGTGGAGCATTCGTTTGTGTGGGATGCTCTACCAGCTTCATTTCAGTCCTAGGTACTCAAAGGGCACTAAGCATAGAGTGTGAAAACTGAGTTTCCTTGAGAGCTGCTTGGAAGCTTGATGGTGTGTGAAGTTAGTGAGCCAAATGGAGTTGTTCTCCCACAAGAACCACTCGGCTGATCCTTCTTCAATATGCCCTTCACCAACATGCAGTGTTTCCTTGATTGAATTAGCACTCACACCAATATTTGCGTCTAGAGTCTTTGCATTGAGGGCTATCTAAAAACGGCTGTGGTGCTGAAGTTGCCTGAGAATGTGGAGTTGGTGGCATGTGAAACCCGCATGTGGAGAATTCGTTTGTGTGGGATGCTCTACCAGGTTCATTCCTAGATAATGCACTCAAAGGGCACTAAGCATAGAGTGTGAAAACCGAGTTTCCTTGAGAGCTGCTTGGAAGCCTGATGGTGTGTGAAGTTAGTGAGCCAAATGGAGTTGTTCTCCCACAAGAACCACTCGGCTGATCCTTCTTCAATATGCCCTTCACCATATGCAGTGTTTCCTTGATTGAATTAGCTCTCACACCAATATTTGCGTCTAGAGCCTTTGCATTGAGGGCTATCTGAAAACGGCTGTGGCGCTGAAGTTGCCTGAGAATGTGGAGTTGGTGGCATGTGAAACCCGCATGTGGAGCATTCGTTTGTGTGGGATGCTCTACCATGTTCATTTCTAGATAATGCACTCAAAGGGCACTAAGCATAGAGTGTGAAAACTGAGTTTCCTTGAGAGCTGCTTGGAAGCCTGATGGTATGTGAAGTTAGTGAGCCAAAGAACCATTTGGAAGCCTGATGGTGTGTGAAGTTAGTGAGCCAAATGGAGTTGTTCTCCCACAAGAACCACTCGGCTGATCCTTCTTCAATATGCCCTTCACCAACATGCAGTGTTTCCTTGATTGAATTAGCTCTCACACCAATATTTGCGTCTAGAGCCTTTGCATTGAGGGCTATCTGAAAACGGCTGTGGCGCTGAAGTTGCGTGAGAATGTGGAGTTGGTGGCATGTGAAACCCGCATGTGGAGCATTCGTTTGTGTGGGATGCTCTACCAGCTTCATTTCAGTCCTAGGTACTCAAAGGGCACTAAGCATAGAGTGTGAAAACTGAGTTTCCTTGAGAGCTGCTTGGAAGCCTGATGGTGTGTGAAGTTAGTGAGCCAAATGGAGTTGTTCTCCCACAAGAACCACTCGGCTGATCCTTCTTCCATATGCCCTTCACCAACATGCAGTGTTTCCTTGATTGAATTAGCTCTCACACCAATATTTGCGTCTAGAGCCTTTGCATTGAGGGCTATGTGAAAATGGCTGTGGCGCTGAAGTTGCCTCTGAATGTGGAGTTGGTGGCATGTGAAACCCGCATGTGGAAGCATTCGTTTGTGTGGGATGCTCTACCAGGTTCATTCCTAGATAATGCACTCAAAGGGCACTAAGCATAGAGTGTGAAAACTGAGTTTCCTTGAGAGCTGCTTGGAAGCCTGATGGTGTGTGAAGTTAGTGAGCCAAATGGAGTTGTTCTCACACAAGAACCACTCGGTTGATCCTTCTTCAATATGCCCTTCACCAACATGCAGTGTTTCCTTGATTGAATTAGCTCTCACACCAATATTTGCGTCTAGAGCCTTTGCATTGAGGGCTATCTGAAAACGGCTGTGGCGCTGAAGTTGCCTGTGAATGTGGAGTTGGTGGCATGTGAAACCCGCATGTGGAGCATTCGTTTGTGTGGGATGCTCTACCAGCTTCATTTCAGTCCTAGGTACTCAAAGGGCATTAAGCATAGAGTGTGAAAACTGAGTTTCCTTGAGAGCTGCTTGGAAGCCTGATGGTGTGTGAAGTTAGTGAGCCAAATGGGGTTGTTCTCCCACAAGAACCACTGGGCTGATCCTTCTTCAATATGCCCTTCACCAACATGCAGTGTTTCCTTGATTGAATTAGCTCTCACACCAATATTTGCGTCTAGAGCCTTTGCATTGAGGGCTATCTGAAAACGGCTGTGGCGCTGAAGTTGCCTGTGAATGTGGAGTTGGTGGCATGTGAAACCCGCATGTGGAGCATTCGTTAGTGTGGGATGCTCTACCATGTTCATTTCTAGATAATGCACTCAAAGGGCACTAAGCATAGAGTGTGAAAACTGAGTTTCCTTGAGAGCTGCTTGGAAGCCTGATGGTATGTGAAGTTAGTGAGCCAAAGAACCATTTGGAAGCCTGATGGTGTGTGAAGTTAGTGAGCCAAATGGAGTTGTTCTCCCACAAGAACCACTCGGCTGATCCTTCTTCAATATGCCCTTCACCAACATGCAGTGTTTCCTTGATTGAATTAGCTCTCACACCAATATTTGCGTCTAGAGCCTTTGCATTGAGGGCTATCTGAAAACGGCTTTGGCGCTGAAGTTGCGTGAGAATGTGAAGTTGGTGGCATGTGAAACCCGCATGTGGAGCATTCGTTTGTGTGGGATGCTCTACCAGCTTCATTTCAGTCCTAGGTACTCAAAGGGCACTAAGCATAGAGTGTGAAAACTGAGTTTCCTTGAGAGCTGCTTGGAAGCCTGATGGTGTGTGAAGTTAGTGAGCCAAATGGAGTTGTTCTCCCACAAGAACCACTCGGCTGATCCTTCTTCAATATGCCCTTCACCAACATGCAGTGTTTCCTTGATTGAATTAGCTCTCACACCAATATTTGCGTCTAGAGCCTTTGCATTGAGGGCTATGTGAAAATGGCTGTGGCGCTGAAGTTGCCTGTGAATGTGGAGTTGGTGGAATGTGAAACCCGCATGTGGAAGCATTCGTTTGTGTGGGATGCTCTACCAGGTTCATTCCTAGATAATGCACTCAAAGGGCACTAAGCATAGAGTGTGAAAACTGAGTTTCCTTGAGAGCTGCTTGGAAGCCTGATGGTGTGTGAAGTTAGTGAGCCAAATGGAGTTGTTCTCACACAAGAACCACTCGGTTGATCCTTCTTCAATATGCCCTTCACCAACATGCAGTGTTTCCTTGATTGAATTAGCTCTCACACCAATATTTGCGTCTAGAGCCTTTGCATTGAGGGCTATCTGAAAACGGCTGTGGCGCTGAAGTTGCCTGTGAATGTGGAGTTGGTGGCATGTGAAACACGCATGTGGAGCATTCGTTTGTGTGGGATGCTCTACCAGCTTCATTTCAGTCCTAGGTACTCAAAGGGCACTAAGCATAGAGTGTGAAAACTGAGTTTCCTTGAGAGCTGCTTGGAAGCCTGATGGTGTGTGAAGTTAGTGAGCCAAATGGGGTTGTTCTCCCACAAGAACCACTCGGCTGATCCTTCTTCAATATGCCCTTCACCAACATGCAGTGTTTCCTTGATTGAATTAGCTCTCACACCAATATTTGCGTCTAGAGCCTTTGCATTGAGGGCTATCTGAAAACGGCTGTGGCGCTGAAGTTGCCTGAGAATGTGGAGTTGATGGCATGTGAAACCCGCATGTGGAGCATTCGTTTGTGTGGGATGCTCTACCAGGTTCATTCCTAGATAATGCACTAAAAGGGCTCTAAGCATAGAGTGTGAAAACTGAGTTTCCTTGAGAGCTGCTTGGAAGCCTGATGGTGTGTGAAGTTAGTGAGCCAAATGGAGTTGTTCTCCCACAAGAACCACTCGGCTGATCCTTCTTCAATATGCCCTTCACCAACATGCAGTGTTTCCTTGATTGAATTAGCTCTCACACCAATATTTGCGTCTAGAGCCTTTGCATTGAAGGCTATCTGAAAACGGCTGTGGCGCTGAAGTTGCCTGTGAATGTGGAGTTGGTGGCATGTGAAACCCGCATGTGGAGCATTCGTTTGTGTGGGATGCTCTACCAGCTTCATTTCAGTCCTAGGTACTCAAAGGGCACTAATCATAGAGTGTGAAAACTGAGTTTCCTTGAGAGCTGCTTGGAAGCCTGATGGTGTGTGAAGTTAGTGAGCCAAATGGAGTTGTTCTCCCACAAGAACCACTCCGCTGATCCTTCTTCAATATGCCCTTCACCAACATGCAGTGTTTCCTTGATTGAATTAGCTCTCACACCAATATTTGCGTCTAGAGCCTTTGCATTGAGGGCTATCTGAAAACGGCTGTGGCGCTGAAGTTGCCTGAGAATGTGGAGTTGGTGGCATGTGAAACCCGCATGTGGAGCATTCGTTTGTGTGGGATGCTCTACCATGTTCATTCCTAGATAATGCACTCAAAGGGCTCTAAGCATAGAGTGTGAAAACTGAGTTTCCTTGAGAGCTGCTTGGAAGCCTGATGGTGTGTGAAGTTAGTGAGCCAAATGGAGTTGTTCTCCCACAAGAACCACTCGGCTGATCCTTCTTCAATATGCCCTTCACCAACATGCAGTGTTTCCTTGATTGAATTAGCTCTCACACCAATATTTGCGTCTAGAGTCTTTGCATTGAGGGCTATCTGAAAACTGCTGTGGCGCTGAAGTTGCGTGAGAATGTGGAGTTGGTGGCATGTGAAACCCGCATGTGGAGAATTCGTTTGTGTGGGATGCTCTACCAGGTTCATTCCTAGATAATGCACTCAAAGGGCACTAAGCATAGAGTGTGAAAACTGAGTTTCCTTGAGAGCTGCTTGGAAGCCTGATGGTGTGTGAAGTTAGTGAGCCAAAGAACCATTTGGAAGCCTGATGGTGTGTGAAGTTAGTGAGCCAAATGGAGTTGTTCTCCCACAAGAACCACTCGGCTGATCCTTCTTCAATATGCCCTTCACCAACATGCAGTGTTTCCTTGATTGAATTAGCTCTCACACCAATATTTGCGTCTAGAGCCTTTGCATTGAGGGCTATCTGAAAACGGCTGTGGCGCTGAAGTTGCCTGTGAATGTGGAGTTGGTGGCATGTGAAACCCGCATGTGGAGCATTCGTTTGTGTCGGGTGCTCTACCAGGTTCATTCCTAGATAATGCACTCAAAGGGCACTAAGCATAGAGTGTGAAAACTGAGTTTCCTTGAGAGCTGCTTGGAAGCCTGATGGTGTGTGAAGTTACTGAGCCAAATGGAGTTGTTCTCCCACAAGAACCACTCGGCTGATCCTTCTTCAATATGCCCTTCACCAACATGCAGTGTTTCCTTGATTGAATTAGCTCTCACACCAATATTTGCGTCTAGAGCCTTTGCATTGAGGGCTATCTGAAAACGGCTGTGGCGCTGAAGTTGCGTGAGAATGTGGAGTTGGCGGCATGTGAAACCCGCATGTGGAGAATTCGTTTGTGTGGGATGCTCTACCAGGTTCATTCCTAGATAATGCACTCAAAGGGCACTAAGCATAGAGTGTGAAAACTGAGTTTCCATGAGAGCTGCTTGGAAGCCTGATGGTATGTGAAGTTAGTGAGCCAAAGAACCAATTGGAAGCCTGATGGTGTTTGAAGTTAGTGAGCCAAATGGAGTTGTTCTCCCACAAGAACCACTCGGCTGATCCTTCTTCAATATGCCCTTCACCAACATGCAGTGTTTCCTTGATTGAATTAGCTCTCACACCAATATTTGCGTCTAGAGCCTTTGCATTGAGGGCTATCTGAAAACGGCTGTGGCGCTGAAGTTGCCTGTGAATGAGGAGTTGGTGGCATATGAAACCCGCATGTGGAGCATTCGTTTGTGTGGGATGCTCTACCAGCTTCATTTCAGTCCTAGGTACTCAAAGGGCACTAAGCATAGAGTGTGAAAACTGAGTTTCCTTGAGAGCTGCTTGGAAGCCTGATGGTGTGTGAAGTTAGTGAGCCAAATGGAGTTGTTTTCCCACAAGAACCACACGGCTGATCCTTCTTCAATATGCCCTTCACCAACATGCAGTGTTTCCTTGATTGAATTAGCTCTCACACCAATATTTGCGTCTAGAGTCTTTGCATTGAGGGCTATCTGAAAACTGCTGTGGCGCTGAAGTTGCGTGAGAATGTGGAGTTGGTGGCATGTGAAACCCGCATGTGGAGCATTCGTTTGTGTGGGATGCTCTACCAGCTTCATTTCAGTCCTAGGTACTCAAAGGGCACTAAGCATAGAGTGTGAAAACTGAATTTCCTTGAGAGCTGCTTGGAAGCCTGATGGTGTGTGAAGTTAGTGATCCAAATGGAGTTGTTCTCCCACAAGAACCACTCGGCTGATCCTTCTTCAATATGCCCTTCACCAACTTGCAGTGTTTCCTTGATTGAATTAGCTCTCACACCAATATTTGCGTCTGGAGCCTTTGCATTGAGGGCTATCTGAAAACGGCTGTGGCGCTGAAGTTGCCTGAGAATGTGGATTTGATGGCATGTGAAACCCGCATGTGGAGCATTCGTTTGTGTGGGATGCTCTTCCAGGTTCATTCCTAGATAATGCACTCAAAGGGCACTAAGCATAGAGTGTGAAAACTGAGTTTCCTTGAGAGCTGCTTGGAAGCCTGATGGTGTGTGAAGTTAGTGAGCCAAATGGAGTTGTTCTCCCACAAGAACTACTCGGCTGATCCTTCTTCAATATGCCCTTCACCAACATGCAGTGTTTCCTTGATTGAATTAGCTCTCACACCAATATTTGCGTCTAGAGCCTTTGCATTGAGGGCTATCTGAAAACGGCTGTGGCGCTGAAGTTGCCTGTGAATGTGGAGTTGGTGGCATGTGAAACCCGCATGTGGAGCATTCGTTTGTGTGGGATGCTCTACCAGGTTCATTCCTAGATAATGCACTCAAAGGGCACTAAGCATAGAGTGTGAAAACTGAGTTTCCTTGAGAGCTGCTTGGAAGCCTGATGGTGTGTGAAGTTAGTGAGCCAAATGGAGTTGTTCTCCCACAAGAACCACTCGGCTGATCCTTCTTCAATATGCCCTTCACCAACATGCAGTGTTTCCTTGATTGAATTAGCTCTCACACCAATATTTGCGTCTAGAGCCTTTGCATTGAGGGCTATCTGAAAACGGCTGTGGCGCTGAAGTTGCCTGTGAATGTGGAGTTGGTGGCATGTGAAACCCGCATGTGGAGCATTCGTTTGTGTGGGATGCTCTACCAGCTTCATTTCAGTCCTAGGTACTCAAAGGGCACTAAGCATAGATTGTGAAAACTGAGTTTCCTTGAGAGCTGCTTGGAAGCCTGATGGTGTGTGAAGTTACTGAGCCAAATGGAGTTGTTCTCCCACAAGAACCACTCGGCTGATCCTTCTTCAATATGCCCTTCACCAACATGCAGTGTTTCCTTGATTGAATTAGCTCTCACACCAATATTTGCGTCTAGACCCTTCGCATTGAGGGCTATCTGAAAACGGCAGGGGCGCTGAAGTTGCGTGAGAATGTGGAGTTGGTGGCATGTGAAACCCGCATGTGGAGCATTCGTTTGTGTGGGATGCTCGACCAGGTTCATTCCTAGATAATGCACTCAAAGGGCACTAAGCACAGAGTGTGAAAACTGAGTTTCCTTGAGAGCTGCTTGGAAGCCTGATGGTGTGTGAAGTTAGTGAGCCAAATGGAGTTGTTCTCCCACAAGAACCACTCGGCTGATCCTTCTTCAATATGCCCTTCACCAACATGCCGTGTTTCCTTGATTGAATTAGCTCTCACACCAATATTTGCGTCTAGAGCCTTTGCATTGAGGGCTATCTGAAAACTGCTGTGGCGCTGAAGTAGCGTGAGAATGTGGAGTTGGTGGCATGTGAAACCCGCATGTGGAGCATTCGTTTGTGTGGGATGCTCGACCAGGTTCATTCCTAGATAATGCACTCAAAGGGCACTAAGCATAGACTGTGAAAACTGAGTTTCCTTGAGAGCTGCTTGGAAGCCTGATGGTGTGTGAAGTTAGTGAGCCAAAGAACCATTTGGAAGCCTGATGGTGTGTGAAGTTAGTGAGCCAAATGGAGTTGTTCTCCCACAAGAACCACTCGGCTGATCCTTCTTCAATATGCCCTTCACCAACATGAAGTGTTTCCTTGATTGAATTAGCTCTCACACCAATATTTGCGTCTAGAGTCTTTGCATTGAGGGCTATCTGAAAACGGCTGTGGTGCTGAAGTTGCGTGAGAATGTGGAGTTGGTGGCATGTGAAACCCGCATGTGGAGAATTCGTTTGTGTGGGATGCTCTACCAGGTTCATTCCTAGATAATGCACTCAAAGGGCACTAAGGATGGAGTTAGTGAACCAAAGAACCATTTGGAAGCCTGATGGTGTGTGAAGTTAGTGAGCCAAATGGAGTTGTTCTCCCACAAGAACCACTCGGCTGATCCTTCTTCAATATGCCCTTCACCAACATGCAGTGTTTCCTTGATTGAATTAGCTCTCACACCAATATTTGCGTCTAGAGCCTTTGCATTGAGGGCTATCTGAAAACGGCTGTGGCGCTGAAGTTGCCTGAGAATGTGGAGTTGGTGGCATGTGAAACCCGCATGTGGAGCATTCGTTTGTGTGGGATGCTCTACCAGCTTCATTTCAGGCCTAGGTACTCAAAGGGCACTAAGCATAGAGTGTGAAAACTGAGTTTCCTTGAGAGCTGCTTGGAAGCCTGATGGTGTGTGAAGTTAGTGAGCCAAATGGAGTTGTTCTCCCACAAGAACCACTCGGCTGATCCTTCTTCAATATGCCCTTCACCAACATGCAGTGTTTCCTTGATTGAATTAGATCTCACACCAATATTTGCGTCTAGAGTCTTTGCATTGAGGGCTATCTGAAAACTGCTGTGGCGCTGAAGTTGCGTGAGAATGTGGAGTTGGTGGCATGTGAAACCCGCATGTGGAGAATTCGTTTGTGTGGGATGTTCTACCAGGTTCATTCCTAGATAATGCACTCAAAGGGCACTAAGCATAGAGTGTGAAAACTGAGTTTCCTTGAGAGCTGCTTGGAAGCCTGATGGTATGTGAAGTTAGTGAGCCAAAGAACCATTTGGAAGCCTGATGGTGTGTGAAGTTAGTGAGCCAAATGGAGTTGTTCTCCCACAAGAACCACTCGGCTGATCCTTCTTCAATATGCCCTTCACCAACATGCAGTGTTTCCTTGATTGAATTAGCTCTCACACCAATATTTGCGTCTAGAGCCTTTGCATTGAGGGCTATCTGAAAACGGCTGTGGCGCTGAAGTTGCCTGTGAATGAGGAGTTGGTGGCATGTGAAACCCGCATGTGGAGCATTCGTTTGTGTGGGATGCTCTACCAGCTTCATTTCAGTCCTAGGTACTCAAAGGGCACTAAGCATAGAGTGTGAAAACTGAGTTTCCTTGAGAGCTGCTTGGAAGCCTGATGGTGTGTGAAGTTAGTGAGCCAAATGGAGTTGTTTTCCCACAAGAACCACACGGCTGATCCTTCTTCAATATGCCCTTCACCAACATGCAGTGTTTCCTTGATTGAATTAGCTCTCACACCAATATTTGCGTCTAGAGTCTTTGCATTGAGGGCTATCTGAAAACTGCTGTGGCGCTGAAGTTGCGTGAGAATGTGGAGTTGGTGGCATGTGAAACCCGCATGTGGAGCATTCGTTTGTGTGGGATGCTCTACCAGCTTCATTTCAGTCCTAGGTACTCAAAGGGCACTAAGCATAGAGTGTGAAAACTGAATTTCCTTGAGAGCTGCTTGGAAGCCTGATGGTGTGTGAAGTTAGTGATCCAAATGGAGTTGTTCTCCCACAAGAACCACTCGGCTGATCCTTCTTCAATATGCCCTTCACCAACTTGCAGTGTTTCCTTGATTGAATTAGCTCTCACACCAATATTTGCGTCTGGAGCCTTTGCATTGAGGGCTATCTGAAAACGGCTGTGGCGCTGAAGTTGCCTGAGAATGTGGATTTGATGGCATGTGAAACCCGCATGTGGAGCATTCGTTTGTGTGGGATGCTCTTCCAGGTTCATTCCTAGATAATGCACTCAAAGGGCACTAAGCATAGAGTGTGAAAACTGAGTTTCCTTGAGAGCTGCTTGGAAGCCTGA
Organism: Ochotona princeps; assembly: GCF_030435755.1. Taxonomy (NCBI): domain Eukaryota; kingdom Metazoa; phylum Chordata; class Mammalia; order Lagomorpha; family Ochotonidae; genus Ochotona; species Ochotona princeps. The sequence continues at coordinate 57,875 of NW_026696706.1, read as the reverse complement.
TGGTGTGTGAAGTTAGTGAGCCAAATGGAGTTGTTCTCCCACAAGAACTACTCGGCTGATCCTTCTTCAATATGCCCTTCACCAACATGCAGTGTTTCCTTGATTGAATTAGCTCTCACACCAATATTTGCGTCTAGAGCCTTTGCATTGAGGGCTATCTGAAAACGGCTGTGGCGCTGAAGTTGCCTGTGAATGTGGAGTTGGTGGCATGTGAAACCCGCATGTGGAGCATTCGTTTGTGTGGGATGCTCTACCAGGTTCATTCCTAGATAATGCACTCAAAGGGCACTAAGCATAGAGTGTGAAAACTGAGTTTCCTTGAGAGCTGCTTGGAAGCCTGATGGTGTGTGAAGTTAGTGAGCCAAATGGAGTTGTTCTCCCACAAGAACCACTCGGCTGATCCTTCTTCAATATGCCCTTCACCAACATGCAGTGTTTCCTTGATTGAATTAGCTCTCACACCAATATTTGCGTCTAGAGCCTTTGCATTGAGGGCTATCTGAAAACGGCTGTGGCGCTGAAGTTGCCTGTGAATGTGGAGTTGGTGGCATGTGAAACCCGCATGTGGAGCATTCGTTTGTGTGGGATGCTCTACCAGCTTCATTTCAGTCCTAGGTACTCAAAGGGCACTAAGCATAGATTGTGAAAACTGAGTTTCCTTGAGAGCTGCTTGGAAGCCTGATGGTGTGTGAAGTTACTGAGCCAAATGGAGTTGTTCTCCCACAAGAACCACTCGGCTGATCCTTCTTCAATATGCCCTTCACCAACATGCAGTGTTTCCTTGATTGAATTAGCTCTCACACCAATATTTGCGTCTAGACCCTTCGCATTGAGGGCTATCTGAAAACGGCAGGGGCGCTGAAGTTGCGTGAGAATGTGGAGTTGGTGGCATGTGAAACCCGCATGTGGAGCATTCGTTTGTGTGGGATGCTCGACCAGGTTCATTCCTAGATAATGCACTCAAAGGGCACTAAGCACAGAGTGTGATAACTGAGTTTCCTTGAGAGCTGCTTGGAAGCCTGATGGTGTGTGAAGTTAGTGAGCCAAATGGAGTTGTTCTCCCACAAGAACCACTCGGCTGATCCTTCTTCAATATGCACTTCACCAACATGCCGTGTTTCCTTGATTGAATTAGCTCTCACACCAATATTTGCGTCTAGAGCCTTTGCATTGAGGGCTATCTGAAAACTGCTGTGGCGCTGAAGTAGCGTGAGAATGTGGAGTTGGTGGCATGTGAAACCCGCATGTGGAGCATTCGTTTGTGTGGGATGCTCGACCAGGTTCATTCCTAGATAATGCACTCAAAGGGCACTAAGCATAGACTGTGAAAACTGAGTTTCCTTGAGAGCTGCTTGGAAGCCTGATGGTGTGTGAAGTTAGTGAGCCAAAGAACCATTTGGAAGCCTGATGGTGTGTGAAGTTAGTGAGCCAAATGGAGTTGTTCTCCCACAAGAACCACTCGGCTGATCCTTCTTCAATATGCCCTTCACCAACATGCAGTGTTTCCTTGATTGAATTAGCTCTCACACCAATATTTGCGTCTAGAGTCTTTGCATTGAGGGCTATCTGAAAACGGCTGTGGTGCTGAAGTTGCGTGAGAATGTGGAGTTGGTGGCATGTGAAACCCGCATGTGGAGAATTCGTTTGTGTGGGATGCTCTACCAGGTTCATTCCTAGATAATGCACTCAAAGGGCACTAAGGATGGAGTTAGTGAACCAAAGAACCATTTGGAAGCCTGATGGTGTGTGAAGTTAGTGAGCCAAATGGAGTTGTTCTCCCACAAGAACCACTCGGCTGATCCTTCTTCAATATGCCCTTCACCAACATGCAGTGTTTCCTTGATTGAATTAGCTCTCACACCAATATTTGCGTCTAGAGCCTTTGCATTGAGGGCTATCTGAAAACGGCTGTGGCGCTGAAGTTGCCTGAGAATGTGGAGTTGGTGGCATGTGAAACCCGCATGTGGAGCATTCGTTTGTGTGGGATGCTCTACCAGCTTCATTTCAGGCCTAGGTACTCAAAGGGCACTAAGCATAGAGTGTGAAAACTGAGTTTCCTTGAGAGCTGCTTGGAAGCCTGATGGTGTGTGAAGTTAGTGAGCCAAATGGAGTTGTTCTCCCACAAGAACCACTCGGCTGATCCTTCTTCAATATGCCCTTCACCAACATGCAGTGTTTCCTTGATTGAATTAGATCTCACACCAATATTTGCGTCTAGAGTCTTTGCATTGAGGGCTATCTGAAAACTGCTGTGGCGCTGAAGTTGCGTGAGAATGTGGAGTTGGTGGCATGTGAAACCCGCATGTGGAGAATTCGTTTGTGTGGGATGTTCTACCAGGTTCATTCCTAGATAATGCACTCAAAGGGCACTAAGCATAGAGTGTGAAAACTGAGTTTCCTTGAGAGCTGCTTGGAAGCCTGATGGTATGTGAAGTTAGTGAGCCAAAGAACCATTTGGAAGCCTGATGGTGTGTGAAGTTAGTGAGCCAAATGGAGTTGTTCTCCCACAAGAACCACTCGGCTGATCCTTCTTCAATATGCCCTTCACCAACATGCAGTGTTTCCTTGATTGAATTAGCTCTCACACCAATATTTGCGTCTAGAGCCTTTGCATTGAGGGCTATCTGAAAACGGCTGTGGCGCTGAAGTTGCCTGTGAATGTGGAGTTGGTGGCATGTGAAACCGGCATGTGGAGCATTCGTTTGTGTGGGATGCTCTACCATGTTCATTCCTAGATAATGCACTCAAAGGGCACTAAGCATAGAGTGTGAAAACTGAGTTTCCTTGAGAGCTGCTTGGAAGCCTGATGGTATGTGAAGTTAGTGAGCCAAAGAATCATTTGGAAGCCTGATGGTGTGTGAAGTTAGTGAGCCAAATGGAGTTGTTCTCCCACAAGAACCACTCGGCTGATCCTTCTTCAATATGCCCTTCACCAACATGCAGTGTTTCCTTGATTGAATTAGCTCTCACACCAATATTTGCGTCTAGAGCCTTTGCATTGAGGGCTATCTGAAAACGGCTGTGGCGCTGAAGTTGCCTGAGAATGTGGAGTTGGTGGCATGTGAAACCCGCATGTGGAGCATTCGTTTGTGTGGGATGCTCTACCAGCTTCATTTCAGGCCTAGGTACTCAAAGGGCACTAAGCATAGAGTGTGAAAACTGAGTTTCCTTGAGAGCTGCTTGGAAGCCTGATGGTGTGTGAAGTTAGTGAGCCAAATGGAGTTGTTCTCCCACAAGAACCACTCGGCTGATCCTTCTTCAATATGCCCTTCACCAACATGCAGTGTTTCCTTGATTGAATTAGATCTCACACCAATATTTGCGTCTAGAGTCTTTGCATTGAGGGCTATCTGAAAACTGCTGTGGCGCTGAAGTTGCGTGAGAATGTGGAGTTGGTGGCATGTGAAACCCGCATGTGGAGAATTCGTTTGTGTGGGATGTTCTACCAGGTTCATTCCTAGATAATGCACTCAAAGGGCACTAAGCATAGAGTGTGAAAACTGAGTTTCCTTGAGAGCTGCTTGGAAGCCTGATGGTATGTGAAGTTAGTGAGCCAAAGAACCATTTGGAAGCCTGATGGTGTGTGAAGTTAGTGAGCCAAATGGAGTTGTTCTCCCACAAGAACCACTCGGCTGATCCTTCTTCAATATGCCCTTCACCAACATGCAGTGTTTCCTTGATTGAATTAGCTCTCACACCAATATTTGCGTCTAGAGCCTTTGCATTGAGGGCTATCTGAAAACGGCTGTGGCGCTGAAGTTGCCTGTGAATGTGGAGTTGGTGGCATGTGAAACCGGCATGTGGAGCATTCGTTTGTGTGGGATGCTCTACCATGTTCATTCCTAGATAATGCACTCAAAGGGCACTAAGCATAGAGTGTGAAAACTGAGTTTCCTTGAGAGCTGCTTGGAAGCCTGATGGTATGTGAAGTTAGTGAGCCAAAGAATCATTTGGAAGCCTGATGGTGTGTGAAGTTAGTGAGCCAAATGGAGTTGTTCTCCCACAAGAACCACTCGGCTGATCCTTCTTCAATATGCCCTTCACCAACATGCAGTGTTTCCTTGATTGAATTAGCTCTCACACCAATATTTGCGTCTAGAGCCTTTGCATTGAGGGCTATCTGAAAACGGCTGTGGCGCTGAAGTTGCCTGTCAATGTGGAGTTGGTGGCATGTGAAACCCGCATGTGGAGCATTCGTTTGTGTGGGATGCTCTATCAGCTTCATTCCTAGATAATGCACTCAAAGGGCACTAAGCATAGAGTGTGAAAACTGAGTTTCCTTGAGAGCTGCTTGGAAGCCTGATGGTGTGTGAAGTTAGTGAGCCAAATGGAGTTGTTCTCCCACAAGAACCACTCGGCTGATCCTTCTTCAATATGCCCTTCACCAACATGCAGTGTTTCCTTGATTGAATTAGCTCTCACACCAATATTTGCGTCTAGAGCCTTTGCATTGAGGGCTATGTGAAAATGGTTGTGGTGCTGAAGTTGCCTGTGAATGTGGAGTTGGTGGCATGTGAAACCCGCATGTGGAAGCATTCGTTTGTGTGGGATGCTCGACCAGGTTCATTCCTAGATAATGCACTCAAAGGGCACTAAGCATAGAGTGTGAAAACTGAGTTTCCTTGAGAGCTGCTTGGAAGCCTGATGGTGTGTGAAGTTAGTGAGCCAAATGGAGTTGTTCTCACACAAGAATCACTCGGCTGATCCTTCTTCAATATGCCCTTCACCAACATGCAGTGTTTCCTTGATTGAATTAGCTCTCACACCAATATTTGCGTCTAGAGCCTTTGCATTCAGGGCTATCTGAAAACGGCTGTGGCGCTGAAGTTGCCTGTGAATGTGGAGTTGGTGGCATGTGAAACCGGCATGTGGAGCATTCGTTTGTGTGGGATGCTCTACCATGTTCATTCCTAGATAATGCACTCAAAGGGCACTAAGCATAGAGTGTGAAAACTGAGTTTCCTTGAGAGCTGCTTGGAAGCCTGATGGTATGTGAAGTTAGTGAGCCAAAGAACCATTTGGAAGCCTGATGGTGTGTGAAGTTAGTGAGCCAAATGGAGTTGTTCTCCCACAAGAACCACTCGGCTGATCCTTCTTCAATATGCCCTTCACCAACATGCAGTGTTTCCTTGATTGAATTAGCTCTCACACCAATATTTGCGTCTAGAGCCTTTGCATTGAGGGCTATGTGAAAATGGTTTTGGTGCTGAAGTTGCTTGAGAATGTGGAGTTGGTGGCATGTGAAACCCGCATGTGGAAGCATTCGTTTGTGTGGGATGCTCGACCAGGTTCATTCCTAGATAATGCACTCAAAGGGCACTAAGCATAGAGTGTGAAAACTGAGTTTCCTTGAGAGCTGCTTGGAAGCCTGATGGTGTGTGAAGTTAGTGAGCCAAAAACCATTTGGAAGCCTGATGGTGTGTGAAGTTAGTGAGCCAAATGGAGTTGTTCTCCCACAAGAACCACTCGGTTGATCCTTCTTCAATATGCCCTTCACCAACATGCAGTGTTTCCTTGATTGAATTAGCTCTCACACCAATATTTGCGTCTAGAGCCTTTGCATTGAGGGCTATCTGAAAACGGCTGTGGCGCTGAAGTTGCCTGTCAATGTGGAGTTGGTGGCATGTGAAACCCGCATGTGGAGCATTCGTTTGTGTGGGATGCTCTACCAGGTTCATTCCTAGATAATGCACTCAAAGGGCACTAAGCATAGAGTGTGAAAACTGAGTTTCCTTGAGAGCTGCTTGGAAGCCTGATGGTGTGTGAAGTTAGTGAGCCAAATGGAGTTGTTCTCCCACAAGAACCACTCGGCTGATCCTTCTTCAATATGCCCTTCACCAAAATGCATTGTTTCCTTGATTGAATTAGCTCTCACACCAATATTTGCGTCTAGAGTCTTTGCATTGAGGGCTATCTGAAAACTGCTGTGGCGCTGAAGTTGCCTGAGAATGTGGAGTTGGTGGCATGTGAAACCCGCATGTGGAGAATTCGTTTGTGTGTGATGCACTACCATGTTCATTCCTAGATAATGCACTCAAAGGGCACTAAGCATGGAGTGTGAAAACTGAGTTTCCTTGAGAGCTGCTTGGAAGCCTGATGGTATGTGAAGTTAGTGAGCCAAAGAACCATTTGGAAGCCTGATGGTGTGTGAAGTTAGTGAGCCAAATGGAGTTGTTCTCCCACAAGAACCACTGGGCTGATCCTTCTTCAATATGCCCTTCACCAACATGCAGTGTTTCCTTGATTGAATTAGCTCTCACACCAATATTTGCGTCTAGAGCCTTTGCATTGAGGGCTATCTGAAAACGGCAGTGGCGCTGAAGTTGCGTGTGAATGTGGAGTTGGTGGCATGTGAAACCCGCATGTGGAGCATTCGTTTGTGTGGGATGCTCGACCAGGTTCATTCCTAGATAATGCACTCAAAGGGCACTAAGCATAGAGTGTGAAAACTGAGTTTCCTTGAGAGCTGCTTGGAAGCCTGATGGTGTGTGAAGTTAGTGAGCCAAATGGAGTTGTTCTCCCACAAGAACCACTCGGCTGATCCTTCTTCAATATGCCCTTCACCAACATGCAGTGTTTCCTTGATTGAATTAGCTCTCACACCAATATTTGCGTCTAGAGCCTTTGCATTGAGGGCTATCTGAAAACGGCTGTGGCGCTGAATTTGCCTGTGAATGTGGAGTTGGTGGCATGTGAAACCCGCATGTGGAGCATTCGTTTGTGTGGGATGCTCTACCAGGTTCATTCCTAGATAATGCACTCAAAGGGCACTAAGCATAGACTGTGAAAACTGAGTTTCCTTGAGAGCTGCTTGGAAGCCTGATGGTGTGTGAAGTTAGTGAGCCAAATGGAGTTGTTCTCCCACAAGAACCACTCGGCTGATCCTTCTTCAATATGCCCTTCACCAACATGCAGTGTTTCCTTGATTGAATTAGCTCTCACATCAATATTTGCGTCTAGAGCCTTTGCATTGAGGGCTATGTGAAAACGGCTGTGGCGCTGAAGTTGCCTGAGAATGTGGAGTTGGTGGCATGTGAAACCCGCATGTGGAAGCATTCGTTTGTGTGGGATGCTCTACCAGGTTCATTCCTAGATAATGCACTCAAAGGGCACTAAGCATAGAGTGTGAAAACTGAGTTTCCTTGAGAGCTGCTTGGAAGCCTGATGGTGTGTGAAGTTAGTGAGCCAAATGGAGTTGTTCTCCCACAAGAACCACTGGGCTGATCCTTCTTCAATATGCCCTTCACCAACATGCAGTGTTTCCTTGATTGAATTAGCTCTCACACCAATATTTGCGTCTAGAGCCTTTGCATTGAGGGCTATCTGAAAACGGCAGTGGCGCTGAAGTTGCGTGTGAATGTGGAGTTGGTGGCATGTGAAACCCGCATGTGGAGCATTCGTTTGTGTGGGATGCTCTACCAGGTTCATTCCTAGATAATGCACTCAAAGGGCACTAAGCATAGAGTGTGAAAACTGAGTTTCCTTGAGAGCTGCTTGGAAGCCTGATGGTGTGTGAAGTTAGTGAGCCAAATGGAGTTGTTCTCCCACAAGAACCACTGGGCTGATCCTTCTTCAATATGCCCTTCACCAACATGCAGTGTTTCCTTGATTGAATTAGCTCTCACACCAATATTTGCGTCTAGAGCCTTTGCATTGAGGGCTATCTGAAAACGGCAGTGGCGCTGAAGTTGCGTGTGAATGTGGAGTTGGTGGCATGTGAAACCCGCATGTGGAGCATTCGTTTGTGTGGGATGCTCTACCAGGTTCATTCCTAGATAATGCACTCAAAGGGCACTAAGCATAGAGTGTGAAAACTGAGTTTCCTTGAGAGCTGCTTGGAAGCCTGATGGTGTGTGAAGTTAGTGAGCCAAATGGAGTTGTTCTCCCACAAGAACCACTCGGCTGATCCTTCTTCAATATGCCCTTCACCAACATGCAGTGTTTCCTTGATTGAATTAGCTCTCACACCAATATTTGCGTCTAGAGCATTAGCATTGAGGGCTATCTGAAAATGGCTGTGGCGCTGAAGTTGCGTGAGAATGTGGAGTTGGTGGCATGTGAAACCCGCATGTGGAGCATTCGTTTGTGTGGGATGCTCGACCAGGTTGATTCCTAGATAATGCACTCAAAGGGCACTAAGCATAGAGTGTGAAAACTGAGTTTCCTTGAGAGCTGCTTGGAAGCCTGATGGTGTGTGAAGTTAGTGAGCCAAAGAACCATTTGGAAGCCTGATGGTGTGTGAAGTTAGTGAGCCAAATGGAGTTGTTCTCCCACAAGAACCACTTGGCTGATCCTTCTTCAATATGCCCTTCACCAACATGCAGTGTTTCCTTGATTGAATTAGCTCTCACACCAATATTTGCGTCTAGAGCCTTTGCATTGAGGGCTATCTGAAAACGGCAGTGGCGCTGAAGTTGCCTGAGAATGTGGAGTTAATGGCATGTGAAACCCGCATGTGGAGCATTCGTTTGTGTGGGATGCTCTTCCAGGTTCCTTCCTAGATAATGCACTCAAAGGGCACTAAGCATAGAGTGTGAAAACTGAGTTTCCTTGAGAGCTGCTTGGAAGCCTGATGGTGTGTGAAGTTAGTGAGCCAATTGGAGTTGTTCTCACACAAGAACCACTCGGTTGATCCTTCTTCAATATGCCCTTCACCAACATGCAGTGTTTCCTTGATTGAATTAGCTCTCACACCAATATTTGCGTCTAGAGCCTTTGCATTGAGGGCTATCTGAAAACGGCTGTGGCGCTGAAGTTGCCTGTGAATGTGGAGTTGGTGGCATGTGAAACCCGCATGTGGAGCATTCGTTTGTGTGGGATGCTCCACCAGCTTCATTTCAGTCCTAGGTACTCAAAGGGCACTAAGCATAGAGTGTGAAAACTGAGTTTCCTTGAGAGCTGCTTGGAAGCCTGATGGTGTGTGAAGTTAGTGAGCCAAATGGAGTTGTTCTCCCACAAGAACCACTCGGCTGATCCTTCTTCAATATGCCCTTCACCAACATGCAGTGTTTCCTTGATTGAATTAGCTCTCACACCAATATTTGCGTCTAGAGCCTTTGCATTGAGGGCTATCTGAAAACGGCTGTGGCGCTGAAGTTGCCTGAGAATGTGGAGTTGGTGGCATGTGAAACCCGCATGTGGAGCATTCGTTTGTGTGGGATGCTCTACCAGGTTCATTCCTAGATAATGCACTCAAAGGGCACTAAGCATAGAGTGTGAAAACTGAGTTTCCTTGAGAGCTGCTTGAAAGCCTGATGGTATGTGTAGTTAGTGAGCCAAAGAACCATTTGGAAGCCTGATGGTGTGTGAAGTTAGTGAGCCAAATGGAGTTGTTCTCCCACAAGAACCACTCGGCTGATCCTTCTTCAATATGCCCTTCACCAACATGCAGTGTTTCCTTGATTGAATTAGCTCTCTCACCAATATTTGCGTCTAGAGCCTTTGCATTGAGGGCTATCTGAAAACGGCTGTGGCGCTGAAGTTGCCTGTGAATGTGGAGTTGGTGGCATGTGAAACCCGCATGTGGAGCATTCGTTTGTGTGGGATGCTCTACCATGTTCATTCCTAGATAATGCACTCAAAGGGCACTAAGCATAGAGTGTGAAAACTGAGTTTCCTTGAGAGCTGCTTGGAAGCCTGATGGTGTGTGAAGTTAGTGAGCCAAATGGAGTTGTTCTCCCACAAGAACCACTCGGCTGATCCTTCTTCAATATGCCCTTCACCAACATGCAGTGTTTCCTTGATTGAATTAGCTCTCACACCAATATTTGCGTCTAGAGCCTTTGCATTGAGGGCTATCTGAAAACGGCTGTGGCGCTGAAGTTGCCTGAGAATGTGGAGTTGGTGGCATGTGAAACCCGCATGTGGAGCATTCGTTTGTGTGGGATGCTCTACCAGGTTCATTCCTAGATAATGCACTCAAAGGGCACTAAGCATAGAGTGTGAAAACTGAGTTTCCTTGAGAGCTGCTTGGAAGCCTGATGGTATGTGAAGTTAGTGAGCCAAAGAACCATTTGGAAGCCTGATGGTGTGTGAAGTTAGTGAGCCAAATGGAGTTGTTCTCCCACAAGAACCACTCGGCTGATCCTTCTTCAATATGCCCTTCACCAACATGCAGTGTTTCCTTGATTGAATTAGCTCTCACACCAATATTTGCGTCTAGAGCCTTTGCATTGAGGGCTATCTGAAAACGGCTGTGGCGCTGAATTTGCCTGTGAATGTGGAGTTGGTGGCATGTGAAACCCGCATGTGGAGCATTCGTTTGTGTGGGATGCTCTACCAGGTTCATTCCTAGATAATGCACTCAAAGGGCACTAAGCATAGAGTGTGAAAACTGAGTTTCCTTGAGAGCTGCTTGGAAGCCTGATGGTGTGTGAAGTTAGTGAGCCAAATGGAGTTGTTCTCCCACAAGAACCACTCGGCCGATCCTTCTTCAATATGCCCTTCACCAACATGCAGTGTTTCCTTGATTGAATTAGCTCTCACACCAATATTTGCGTCTAGAGCCTTTGCATTGAGGGCTATCTGAAAACGGCTGTGGCGCTGAAGTTGCCTGAGAATGTGGAGTTGGTGGCATGTGAAACCCGCATGTGGAAGCATTCGTTTGTGTGGGATGCTCCACCATGTTCATTCCTAGATAATGCACTCAAAGGGCACTAAGCATAGAGTGTGAAAACTGAGTTTCCTTGAGAGCTGCTTGGAAGCCTGATGGTGTGTGAAGTTAGTGAGCCAAATGGAGTTGTTCTCCCACAAGAACCACTCGGCTGATCCTTCTTCAATATGCCCTTCACCAACATGCAGTGTTTCCTTGATTGAATTAGCTCTCACACCAATATTTGCGTCTAGAGCCTTTGCATTGAGGGCTATCTGAAAACGGCTGTGGCGCTGAAGTTGCCTGAGAATCTGTAGTTGGTGGCATGTGAAACCCGCATGTGGAGCATTCGTTTGTGTGGGATGCTCTATCAGGTTCATTCCTAGAAAATGCACTCAAAAGGCACTAAGCATAGAGTGTGAAAACTGAGTTTCCTTGAGAGCTGCTTGGAAGCCTGATGGTGTGTGAAGTTAGTGAGCCAAATGGAGTTGTTCTCCCACAAGAACCACTCGGCTGATCCTTCTTCAATATGCCCTTCACCAACATGCAGTGTTTCCTTGATTGAATTAGCTCTCACACAAATATTTGCGTCTAGACCCTTCGCATTGAGGGCTATCTGAAAACGGCTGTGGCGCTGAAGTTGCGTGTGAATGTGGAGTTGGTGGCATGTGAAACCCGCATGTGGAGCATTCGTTTGTGTGGGATGCTCTACCAGGTTCATTCCTAGATAATGCACTCAAAGGGCACTAAGCATAGAGTGTGAAAACTGAGTTTCCTTGAGAGCCATTTGGAAGCCTGATGGTGTGTGAAGTTAGTGAGCCAAATGGAGTTGTTCTCCCACAAGAACCACTCGGCTGATCATTCTTCAATATGCCCTTGACCAACATGCAGTGTTTCCTTGATTGAATTAGCTCTCACATCAATATTTGCGTCTAGAGCCTTTGCATTGAGGGCTATCTGAAAACGGCTGTGGCTCTGAAGTTGCGTGAGAATGTGGAGTTGGTGGCATGTGAAACCCGCATGTGGAGCATTCGTTTGTGTGGGATGCTCACCAAGCTTCATTTCCGTCCTAGGTACTCAAAGGGCACTAAGCATAGAGTGTGAAAACTGAGTTTCCTTGAGAGCTGCTTAGAAGCCTGATGGTTTGTGAAGTTAGTGAGCCAAATGGAGTTGTTCTCCCACAAGAACCACTCGGCTGATCCTTCTTCAATTTGCCCTTCACCAACATGCAGTGTTTCCTTGATTGAATTAGCTCTCACACCAATATTTGCGTCTAGAGCCTTTGCATTGAGGGCTATCTGAAAACGGCTGTGGCGCTGAAGTTGCCTGTGAATGTGGAGTTGGTGGCATGTGAAACCCGCATGTGGAGCATTCGTTTGTGTGGGATGCTCTACCAGGTTCATTCCTAGATAATGCACTCAAAGGGCACTAAGCATAGAGTGTGAAAACTGAGTTTCCTTGAGAGCTGCTTGGAAGCCTGATGGTGTGTGAAGTTAGTGATCCAAATGGAGTTGTTCTCCCACAAGAACCACTCGGCTGATCCTTCTTCAATATGCCCTTCACCAACATGCAGTGTTTCCTTGATTGAATTAGCTCTCACACCAATATTTGCGTCTAGAGCCTTTGCATTGAGGGCTATCTGAAAACGGCTGTGGCGCTGAAGTTGCCTGAGAATGTGGAGTTGGTGGCATGTGAAACCCGCATGTGGAGCATTCGTTTGTGTGGGATGCTCTACCAGGTTCATTCCTAGATAATGCACTCAAAGGGCACTAAGCATAGAGTGTGAAAACTGAGTTTCCTTGAGAGCTGCTTGGAAGCCTGATGGTGTGTGAAGTTAGTGAGCCAAATGGAGTTGTTCTCCCACAAGAACCACTCGGCTGATCCTTCTTCAATATGCCCTTCACCAACATGCAGTGTTTCCTTGATTGAATTAGCTCTCACACCAATATTTGCGTCTAGAGCCTTTGCATTGAGGGCTATCTGAAAACGGCTGTGGCGCTGAAGTTGCCTGAGAATGTGGAGTTGGTGGCATGTGAAACCCGCATGTGGAGCATTCGTTTGTGTGGGATGCTCTACCAGGTTCATTCCTAGATAATGCACTCAAAGGGCACTAAGCATAGAGTGTGAAAACTGAGTTTCCTTGAGAGCTGCTTGGAAGCCTGATGGTGTGTGAAGTTAGTGAGCCAAATGGAGTTGTTCTCCCACAAGAACCACTCGGCTGATCCTTCTTCAATATGCCCTTCACCAACATGCAGTGTTTCCTTGATTGAATTAGCTCTCACATCAATATTTGCGTCTAGAGCCTTTGCATTGAGGGCTATCTGAAAACGGCTGTGGCGCTGAAGTTGCCTGTGAATGTGGAGTTGGTGGCAAGTGAAACCCGCATGTGGAGCATTCGTTTGTGTGGGATGCTCACCAAGCTTCATTTCAGTCCTAATTACTCAAAGGGCACTAAGCATAGAGTGTGAAAACTGAGTTTCCTTGAGAGCTGCTTAGAAGCCTGATGGTTTGTGAAGTTAGTGAGCCAAATGGAGTTGTTCTCCCACAAGAACCACTCGGCTGATCCTTCTTCAATATGTCCTTCACCAACATGCAGTGTTTCCTTGATTGAATTAGCTCTCACACCAATATTTGCGTCTAGAGCCTTTGCATTGAGGGCTATCTGAAAACGGCTGTGGCGCTGAAGTTGCCTGTGAATGTGGAGTTGGTGGCATGTGAAACCCGCATGTGGAGCATTCGTTTGTGTGGGATGCTCTACCGGGTTCATTCCTAGATAATGCACTCAAAGGGCACTAAGCATAGAGTGTGAAAACTGAGTTTCCTTGAGAGCTGCTTGGAAGCCTGATGGTGTGTGAAGTTAGTGAGCCAAATGGAGTTGTTCTCCCACAAGAACCACTCGGCTGACCCTTCTTCAATATGCCCTTCACCAACATGCAGTGTTTCCTTGATTGAATTAGCTCTCACACCAATATTTGCATCTAGAGCCTTTGCATTGAGGGCTATCTGAAAACGGCTGTGGCGCTGAAGTTGCCTGTGAATGTGGAGTTGGTGGCATGTGAAACCCGCATGTGGAGCATTCGTTTGTGTGGGATGCTCTACCAGGTTCATTCCTAGATAATGCACTCAAAGGGCACTAAGCATAGAGTGTGAAAACTGAGTTTCCTTGAGAGCTGCTCGGAAGCCTGATGGTGTGTGAAGTTAGTGAGCCAAATGGAGTTGTTCTGCCACAAGAACCACTCGGCTGATCCTTCTTCAATATGCCCTTCACCAACATGCAGTGTTTCCTTGATTGAATTAGCTCTCACACCAATATTTGCGTCTAGAGCCTTTGCATTGAGGGCTATCTGAAAATGGCTGTGGCTCTGAAGTTGCCTGTGAATGTGGAGTTGGTGGCATGTGAAACCCGCATGTGGAGCATTCGTTTGTGTGGGATGCTCACCAAGCTTCATTTCAGTCCTAGGTACTCAAAGGGCACTAAGCATAGAGTGTGAAAACTGAGTTTCCTTGAGAGCTGCTTGGAAGCCTGATGGTGTGTGAAGTTAGTGAGCCAAATGGAGTTGTTCTCCCACAAGAACCACTCGGCTGATCCTTCTTCAATATGCGCTTCATCAACATGCAGTGTTTCCTTGATTGAATTAGCTCTCACACCAATATTTGCGTCTAGAGCCTTTGCATTCAGGGCTATCTGAAAACGGCTGTGGCGCTGAAGTTGCCTGTGAATGTGGAGTTGGTGGCATGTGAAACCCGCATGTGGAGCATTCGTTTGTGTGGGATGCTCACCAAGCTTCCTTTCAGTCCTAGGTACTCAAAGGGCACTAAGCATAGAGTGTGAAAACTGAGTTTCCTTGAGAGCTGCTTGGAAGCCTGATGGTGTGTGAAGTTAGTGAGCCAAATGGAGTTGTTCTCCCAGAAGAACCACTCGGCTGATCCTTCTTCAATATGCGCTTCATCAACATGCAGTGTTTCCTTGATTGAATTAGCTCTCACACCAATATTTGCGTCTAGAGCCTTTGCATTCAGGGCTATCTGAAAATGGCTGTGGCGCTGAAGTTGCCTGAGAATGTGGAGTTGGTGGCATGTGAAACCCGCATGTGGAGCATTCATTTGTATGGGATGCTCTACCAGGTGCATCCCTAGATAATGCACTCAAAGGGCACTAAGCATAGAGTGTGAAAACTGAGTTTCCTTGAGAGCTGCTTGGAAGCCTGATGGTGTGTGAAGTTAGTGAGCCAAATGGAGTTGTTCTCCCACAAGAACCACTCGGCTGATCCTTCTTCAATATGCCCTTCACCAACATGCAGTGTTTCCTTGATTGAATTAGCTCTCACATCAATATTTGCGTCTAGAGCCTTTGCATTGAGGGCTATCTGAAAATGGCTGTGGCTCTGAAGTTGCTTGTGAATGTGGAGTTGGTGGCATGTGAAACCCGCATGTGGAGCATTCGTTTGTGTGGGATGCTCTACCAGGTTCATTCCTAGATAATGCACTCAAAGGGCACTAAGCATAGACTGTGAAAACTGAGTTTCCTTGAGAGCTGCTTGGAAGCCTGATGGTGTGTGAAGTTAGTGAGCCAAATGGAGTTGTTCTCCCACAAGAACCACTGGGCTGATCCTTCTTCAATATGCCCTTCACCAACATGCAGTGTTTCCTTGATTGAATTAGCTCTCACACAAATATTTGCGTCTAGAGCCTTTGCATTGAGGGCTATCTGAAAACGGCTGTGGCGCTGAAGTTGCCTGAGAAGGTGGAGTTGGTGGCATGTGAAACCCGCATGTGGAGCATTCGTTTGTGTGGGATGCTCGACCAGGTTCATCCCTAGATAATGCACTCAAAGGGCACTAAGCATAGAGTGTGAAAACTGAGTTTCCTTGAGAGCTGCTTGGAAGCCTGATGGTGTGTGAAGTTAGTGAGCCAAATGGAGTTGTTCTCCCACAAGAACCACTCGGCTGATCCTTCTTCAATATGCCCTTCACCAACATGCAGTGTTTCCTTGATTGAATTAGCTCTCACATCAATATTTGCGTCTAGAGCCTTTGCATTGAGGGCTATCTGAAAATGGCGGTGGCGCTGAAGTTGCCTGTGAATGTGGAGTTGGTGGCATGTGAAACCCGCATGTGGAGCATTCGTTTGTGTGGGATGCTCTACCAGGTTCATTCCTAGATAATGCACTCAAAGGGCACTAAGCATAGAGTGTGAAAACTGAGTTTCCTTGAGAGCTGCTTGGAAGCCTGATGGTGTGTGAAGTTAGTGAGCCAAATGGAGTTGTTCTCCCACAAGAACCACTCGGCTGATCCTTCTTCAATATGCCCTTCACCAACATGCAGTGTTTCCTTGATTGAATTAGCTCTCACACCAATATTTGCGTCTAGACCTTTCGCATTGAGGGCTATCTGAAAATGGCTGTGGCGCTGAAGTTGCCTGAGAATGTGGAGTTGGTGGCATGTGAAACCCGCATGTGGAGCATTCGTTTGTTGGGATGCTCACCAAGCTTCATTTCAGTCCTAGGTACTCAATGGGCACTAAGCATAGAGTGTGAAAACTGAGTTTCCTTGAGAGCTGCTTGGAAGCCTGATGGTGTGTGAAGTTAGTGAGCCAAATGGAGTTGTTCTCCCACAAGAACCACTCGGCTGATCCTTCTTCAATATGCCCTTGACCAACATGCAGTGTTTCCTTGATTGAATTAGCTCTCACACCAATATTTGCGTCTAGAGCCTTTGCATTGAGGGCTATCTGAAAACGGCTGTGGCGCTGAAGTTGCCTGAGAATGTGGAGTTGGTGGCATGTGAAACCCGCATGTGGAGCATTCGTTTGTGTGGGATGCTCTACCAGGTTCATTCCTAGATAATGCACTCAAAGGGCACTAAGCATAGAGTGTGAAAACTGAGTTTCCTTGAGAGCTGCATGGAAGCCTGATGGTGTGTGAAGTTAGTGAGCCAAATGGAGTTGTTCTCCCACAAGAACCACTCGGCTGATCCTTCTTCAATATGCCCTTCACCAATATGCAGTGTTTCCTTGATTGAATTAGATCTCACACCAATATTTGCGTCTAGAGCCTTTGCATTGAGGGCTATCTGAAAACGGCTGTGGCGCTGAAGTTGCCTGAGAATGTGGAGTTGGTGGCATGTGAAAACCGCATGTGGAGCATTCGTTTGTGTGGGATGCTCTACCAGGTTCATTCCTAGATAATGCACTCAAAGGGCACTAAGCATAGACTGTGAAAACTGAGTTTCCTTGAGAGCTGCTTGGAAGCCTGATGGTGTGTGAAGTTAGTGAGCCAAATGGAGTTGTTCTCCCACAAGAACCACTCGGCTGATCCTTCTTCAATATGCCCTTCACCAACATGCAGTGTTTCCTTGATTGAATTAGCTCTCACACCAATATTTGCGTCTAGACCCTTCGAATTGAGGGCTATCTGAAAATGTCTGTGGCGCTGAAGTTGCGTGAGAATGTGGAGTTGGTGGCATGTGAAACCCGCATGTGGAGCATTCGTTTGTGTGGGATGC
This sequence comes from Ochotona princeps, assembly GCF_030435755.1. Lineage (NCBI taxonomy): Eukaryota > Metazoa > Chordata > Mammalia > Lagomorpha > Ochotonidae > Ochotona > Ochotona princeps. The sequence continues at coordinate 40,781 of NW_026696706.1, read as the reverse complement.
TCTACCAGGTTCATTCCTAGATAATGCACTCAATGGGCACTAAGCATAGAGTGTGAAAACTGAGTTTCCTTGAGAGCTGCTTGGAAGCCTGATGGTGTGTGAAGTTAGTGAGCCAAATGGAGTTGTTCTCCCACAAGAACCACTCGGCTGATCCTTCTTCAATATGCCCTTCACCAACATGCAGTGTTTCCTTGATTGAATTAGCTCTCACACCAATATTTGCATCTAGAGCCTTTGCATTGAGGGCTATCTGAAAACGGCTGTGGCGCTGAAGTTGCCTGTGAATGTGGAGTTGGTGGCATGTGAAACCCGCATGTGGAGCATTCGTTTGTGTGGGATGCTCTACCAGGTTCATTCCTAGATAATGCACTGAAAGGGCACTAAGCATAGAGTGTGAAAACTGAGTTTCCTTGAGAGCTGCTGGGAAGCCTGATGGTGTGTGAAGTTAGTGAGCCAAATGAAGTTGTTCTCCCACAAGAACCACTCGGCTGATCCTTCTTCAATATGCCCTTCACCAACATGCAGTGTTTCCTTGATTGAATTAGCTCTCACACCAATATTTGCGTCTAGAGCTTTTGCATTGGGGGTTATCTGAAAACGGCTGTGGCGCTGAAGTTGCCTGAGAATGTTTAGTTGGTGGCATGTGAAACCCGCATGTGGAGCATTCGTTTGTGTGGGATGCTCTACCAGGTTCATTCCTAGATAATGCACTCAAAGGGCACTAAGCATAGAGTGTGAAAACTGAGTTTCCTTGAGAGCTGCTTGGAAGCCTGATGGTGTGTGAAGTTAGTGAGCCAAATGGAGTTGTTCTCCCACAAGAACCACTCGGCTGATCCTTCTTCAATATGCCCTTCACCAACATGCAGTGTTTCCTTGATTGAATTAGATCTCACACCAATATTTGCGTCTAGAGCCTTTGCATTGAGGGCTATCTGAAAACGGCTGTGGCGCTGAAGTTGCCTGAGAATGTGGAGTTGGTGGCATGTGAAACCCGCATGTGGAGCATTCGTTTGTGTGGGATGCTCTACCAGGTTCATCCCTAGATAATGCACTCAAAGGGCACTAAGCATAGAGTGTGAAAACTGAGTTTCCTTGAGAGCTGCTTGGAAGCCTGACGGTGTGTGAAGTTAGTGAGCCAAATGGAGTTGTTCTCCCACAAGAACCACTCGGCTGATCCTTCTTCAATATGCCCTTCACCAACATGCAGTGTTTCCTTGATTGAATTAGCTCTCACACCAATATTTGCGTCTAGAGCCTTTGCATTGAGGGCTATCTGAAAATGGCTGTGGCGCTGAAGTTGCATGAGAATGTGGAGTTGGTGGCATGTGAAACCCGCATGTGGAGCATTCGTTTGTGTGGGATGCTCTACCAGGTTCATTCCTAGATAATGCACTGAAAGGGCACTAAGCATAGAGTGTGAAAACTGAGTTTCCTTGAGAGCTGCTTGGAAGCCTGATGGTGTGTGAAGTTAGTGAGCCAAATGGAGTTGTTCTCCCACAAGAACCACTCGGCTGATCCTTCTTCAATATGCCCTTCACCAACATGCAGTGTTTCCTTGATTGAATTAGCTCTCACACCAATATTTGCGTCTAGAGCCTTTGCATTGAGGGCTATCTGAAAAGGGCTGTGGCGATGAAGTTGCCTGAGAATGTGGAGTTGGTGGCATGTGAAACCCGCATGTGGAGCATTCGTTTGTGTGGGATGCTCTACCAGGTTCATTCCTAGATAATGCACTCAAAGGGCACTAAGCATAGAGTGTGAAAACTGAGTTTCCTTGAGAGCTGCTTGGAAGCCTGATGGTGTGTGAAGTTAGTGAGCCAAATGGAGTTGTTCTCCCACAAGAACCACTCGGCTGATCCTTCTTCAATATGCCCTTCACCAACATGCAGTGTTTCCTTGATTGAATTAGCTCTCACACCAATATTTGCGTCTAGAGCCTTTGCATTGAGGGCTATCTGAAAACGGCTGTGGCGCTGAAGTTGCCTGTGAATGTGGAGTTGGTGGCATGTGAAACCCGCATGTGGAGCATTCGTTTGTGTGGGATGCTCTACCAGGTTCATTCCTAGATAATGCACTCAAAGGGCACTAAGCATAGAGTGTGAAAACTGAGTTTCCTTGAGAGCTGCTTGGAAGCCTGATGGTGTGTGAAGTTAGTGAGCCAAATGGAGTTGTTCTCCCACAAGAACCACTCGGCTGATCCTTCTTCAATATGCCCTTCACCAACATGCAGTGTTTCCTTGATTGAATTAGCTCTCACACCAATATTTGCGTCTAGAGCCTTTGCATTGAGGGCTATCTGAAAACGGCTGTGGCGCTGAAGTTGCCTGTGAATGTGGAGTTGGTGGCATGTGAAACCGGCATGTGGAGCATTCGTTTGTGTGGGATGCTCTACCAGGTTCATTCCTAGATAATGCACTCAAAGGGCACTAAGCATAGAGTGTGAAAACTGAGTTTCCTTGAGAGCTGCTTGGAAGCCTGACGGTGTGTGAAGTTAGTGAGCCAAATGGAGTTGTTCTCCCACAAGAACCACTCGGCTGATCCTTCTCCAATATGCCCTTCACCAACATGCAGTGTTTCCTTGATTGAATTAGCTCTCACACCAATATTTGCGTCTAGAGCCTTTGCATTGAGGGCTATCTGAAAACGGCTGTGGCGCTGAAGTTGCCTGTGAATGTGGAGTTGGTGGCATGTGAAACCCGGCATGTGGAGCATTCGTTTGTGTGGGATGCTCTACCAGGTTCATTCCTAGATAATGCACTCAAAGGGCACTAAGCATAGAGTGTGAAAACTGAGTTTCCTTGAGAGCTGCTTGGAAGCCTGATGGTGTGTGAAGTTAGTGAGCCAAATGGAGTTGTTCTCCCACAAGAACCACTCGGCTGATCCTTCTTCAATATGCCCTTCACCAACATGCAGTGTTTCCTTGATTGAATTAGCTCTCACACCAATATTTGCGTCTAGAGCCTTTGCATTGAGGGCTATCTGAAAACGGCTGTGGAGCTGAAGTTGCCTGAGAATGTGGAGTTGGTGGCATGTGAAACCCGCATGTGGAGCATTCGTTTGTGTGGGATGCTCTACCAGGTTCATCCCTAGATAATGCACTCAAAGGGCACTAAGCATAGAGTGTGAAAACTGAGTTTCCTTGAGAGCTGCTTGGAAGCCTGACGGTGTGTGAAGTTAGTGAGCCAAATGGAGTTGTTCTCCCACAAGAACCACTCGGCTGATCCTTCTTCAATATGCCCTTCACCAACATGCAGTGTTTCCTTGATTGAATTAGCTCTCACACCAATATTTGCGTCTAGAGCCTTTGCATTGAGGGCTATCTGAAAACGGCTGTGGCGCTGAAGTTGCCTGAGAATGTGGAGTTGGTGGCATGTGAAACCGGCATGTGGAGCATTCGTTTGTGTGGGATGCTCTACCAGGTTCATTCCTAGATAATGCACTCAAAGGGCACTAAGCATAGAGTGTGAAAACTGAGTTTCCTTGAGAGCTGCTTGGAAGCCTGATGGTGTGTGAAGTTAGTGAGCCAAATGGAGTTGTTCTCCCACAAGAACCACTCGGCTGATCCTTCTTCAATATGCCCTTCACCAACATGCAGTGTTTCCTTGATTGAATTAGCTCTCACACCAATATTTGCGTCTAGAGCCTTTGCATTGAGGGCTATCTGAAAACGGCTGTGGCGCTGAAGTTGCCTGAGAATGTGGAGTTGGTGGCATGTGAAACCCGCATGTGGAGCATTCGTTTGTGTGGGATGCTCTACCAGGTTCATTCCTAGATAATGCACTCAAAGGGCACTAAGCATAGAGTGTGAAAACTGAGTTTCCTTGAGAGCTGCTTGGAAGCCTGACGGTGTGTGAAGTTAGTGAGCCAAATGGAGTTGTTCTCCCACAAGAACCACTCGGCTGATCCTTCTTCAATATGCCCTTCACCAACTTGCAGTGTTTCCTTGATTGAATTAGCTCTCACACCAATATTTGCGTCTAGAGCCTTTGCATTGAGGGCTATCTGAAAACGGCTGTGGCGCTGAAGTTGCTGAGAATGTGGAGTTGGTGGCATGTGAAACCCGCATGTGGAGCATTCGTTTGTGTGGGATGCTCTACCAGGTTCATTCCTAGATAATGCACTCAAAGGGCACTAAGCATAGAGTGTGAAAACTGAGTTTCCTTGAGAGCTGCTTGGAAGCCTGATGGTGTGTGAAGTTAGTGATCCAAATGGAGTTGTTCTCCCACAAGAACCACTCGGCTGATCCTTCTCCAATATGCCCTTCACCAACATGCAGTGTTTCCTTGATTGAATTAGCTCTCACACCAATATTTGCGTCTAGAGCCTTTGCATTGAGGGCTATCTGAAAACGGCTGTGGCGCTGAAGTTGCCTGTCAATGTGGAGTTGGTGGCATGTGAAACCCGCATGTGGAGCATTCGTTTGTGTGGGATGCTCTACCAGGTTCATTCCTAGATAACGCACTCAAAGGGCACTAAGCATAGAGTGTGAAAACTGAGTTTCCTTGAGAGCTGCTTGGAAGCCTGATGGTGTGTGAAGTTAGTGAGCCAAATGGAGTTGTTCTCCCACAAGAACCACTCGGCTGATCCTTCTTCAATATGCCCTTCACCAACATGCAGTGTTTCCTTGATTGAATTAGCTCTCACACCAATATTTGCGTCTAGAGCCTTTGCATTGAGGGCTATCTGAAAACGGCTGTGGCGGTGAAGTTGCCTGTCAATGTGGAGTTGGTGGCATGTGAAACCCGCATGTGGAGCATTCGTTTGTGTGGGATGCTCTACCAGGTTCATTCCTAGATAACGCACTCAAAGGGCACTAAGCATAGAGTGTGAAAACTGAGTTTCCTTGAGAGCTGCTTGGAAGCCTGATGGTGTGTGAAGTTAGTGAGCCAAATGGAGTTGTTCTCCCACAAGAACCACTCGGCTGATCCTTCTTCAATATGCCCTTCACCAACATGCAGTGTTTCCTTGATTGAATTAGCTCTCACACCAATATTTGCGTCTAGAGCCTTTGCATTGAGGGCTATCTGAAAACGGCTGTGGCGCTGAAGTTGCCTGAGAATGTGGAGTTGGTGGCATGTGAAACCCGCATGTGGAGCATTCGTTTGTGTGGGATGCTCTACCAGGTTCATTCCTAGATAATGCACTCAAAGGGCACTAAGCATAGAGTGTGAAAACTGAGTTTCCTTGAGAGCTGCTTGGAAGCCTGATGGTGTGTGAAGTTAGTGAGCCAAATGGAGTTGTTCTCCACAAGAACCACTCGGCTGATCCTTCTTCAATATGCCCTTCACCAACATGCAGTGTTTCCTTGATTGAATTAGCTCTCACACCAATATTTGCGTCTAGACCCTTCGCATTGAGGGCTATCTGAAAACGGCTGCGGCGCTGAAGTTGCCTGAGAATGTTGAGTTGGTGGCATGTGAAACCCGCATGTGGAGCATTCGTTTGTGTGGCATGCTCTACCAGGTTCATTCCTAGATAATGCACTCAAAGGGCACTAAGCATAGAGTGTGAAAACTGAGTTTCCTTGAGAGCTGCTTGGAAGCCTGATGGTGTGTGAAGTTAGTGAGCCAAATGGAGTTGTTCTCCCACAAGAACCAGTCGACTGATCCTTCTTCAATATGCCCTTCACCAACATGCAGTGTTTCCTTGATTGAATTAGCTCTCACACCAATATTTGCGTCTAGAGCCTTTGCATTGAGGGCTATCTGAAAACGGCTGTGGCGCTGAAGTTGCCTGTCAATGTGGAGTTGGTGGCATGTGAAACCCGCATGTGGAGCATTCGTTTGTGTGGGATGCTCTACCAGGTTCATTCCTAGATAACGCACTCAAAGGGCACTAAGCATAGAGTGTGAAAACTGAGTTTCCTTGAGAGCTGCTTGGAAGCCTGATGGTGTGTGAAGTTAGTGAGCCAAATGGAGTTGTTCTCCCACAAGAACCACTCGGCTGATCCTTCTTCAATATGCCCTTCACCAACATGCAGTGTTTCCTTGATTGAATTAGCTCTCACACCAATATTTGCATCTAGAGCCTTTGCATTGAGGGCTATCTGAAAACGGCTGTGGCGGTGAAGTTGCCTGTCAATGTGGAGTTGGTGGCATGTGAAACCCGCATGTGGAGCATTCGTTTGTGTGGGATGCTCTACCAGGTTCATTCCTAGATAACGCACTCAAAGGGCACTAAGCATAGAGTGTGAAAACTGAGTTTCCTTGAGAGCTGCTTGGAAGCCTGATGGTGTGTGAAGTTAGTGAGCCAAATGGAGTTGTTCTCCCACAAGAACCACTCGGCTGATCCTTCTTCAATATGCCCTTCACCAACATGCAGTGTTTCCTTGATTGAATTAGCTCTCACACCAATATTTGCGTCTAGAGCCTTTGCATTGAGGGCTATCTGAAAACGGCTGTGGCGCTGAAGTTGCCTGAGAATGTGGAGTTGGTGGCATGTGAAACCCGCATGTGGAGCATTCGTTTGTGTGGGATGCTCTACCAGGTTCATTCCTAGATAATGCACTCAAAGGGCACTAAGCATAGAGTGTGAAAACTGAGTTTCCTTGAGAGCTGCTTGGAAGCCTGATGGTGTGTGAAGTTAGTGAGCCAAATGGAGTTGTTCTCCCACAAGAACCACTCGGCTGATCCTTCTTCAATATGCCCTTCACCAACATGCAGTGTTTCCTTGATTGAATTAGCTCTCACACCAATATTTGCGTCTAGACCCTTCGCATTGAGGGCTATCTGAAAACGGCTGCGGCGCTGAAGTTGCCTGAGAATGTTGAGTTGGTGGCATGTGAAACCCGCATGTGGAGCATTCGTTTGTGTGGCATGCTCTACCAGGTTCATTCCTAGATAATGCACTCAAAGGGCACTAAGCATAGAGTGTGAAAACTGAGTTTCCTTGAGAGCTGCTTGGAAGCCTGATGGTGTGTGAAGTTAGTGAGCCAAATGGAGTTGTTCTCCCACAAGAACCACTCGGCTGATCCTTCTTCAATATGCCCTTCACCAACATGCAGTGTTTCCTTGATTGAATTAGCTCTCACACCAATATTTGCGTCTAGAGCCTTTGCATTGAGGGCTATCTGAAAACGGCTGTGGCGCTGAAGTTGCCTGAGAATGTGGAGTTGGTGGCATGTGAAACCCGCATGTGGAGCATTCGTTTGTGTGGGATGCTCTACCAGGTTCATCCCTAGATAATGCACTCAAAGGGCACTAAGCATAGAGTGTGAAAACTGAGTTTCCTTGAGAGCTGCTTGGAAGCCTGATGATGTGTGAAGTTAGTGAGCCAAATGGAGTTGTTCTCCCACAAGAACCACTCGGCTGATCCTTCTTCAATATGCCCTTCACCAACATGCAGTGTTTCCTTGATTGAATTAGCTCTCACACCAATATTTGCGTCTAGAGCCTTTGCATTGAGGGCTATCTGAAAATGGCTGTGGCGCTGAAGTTGCCTGAGAATGTGGAGTTGGTGGCATGTGAAACCCGCATGTGGAGCATTCGTTTGTGTGGGATGCTCTACCAGGTTCATTCCTAGATAATGCACTCAAAGGGCACTAAGCATAGAGTGTGAAAACTGAGTTTCCTTGAGAGCTGCTTGGAAGCCTGATGGTGTGTGAAGTTAGTGAGCCAAATGGAGTTGTTCTCCCACAAGAACCACTCGGCTGATCCTTCTTCAATATGCCCTTCACCAACATGCAGTGTTTCCTTGATTGAATTAGCTCTCACACCAATATTTGCGTCTAGAGCCTTTGCATTGAGGGCTATCTGAAAACGGCTGTGGCGCTGAAGTTGCCTGTGAATGTGGAGTTGGTGGCATGTGAAACCCGCATGTGGAGCATTCGTTTGTGTGGGATGCTCTACCAGGTTCATTCCTAGATAATGCACTCAAAGGGCACTAAGCATAGAGTGTGAAAACTGAGTTTCCTTGAGAGCTGCTTGGAAGCCTGATGGTGTGTGAAGTTAGTGAGCCAAATGGAGTTGTTCTCCCACAAGAACCACTCGGCTGATCCTTCATCAATATGCCCTTCACCAGCTTGCAGTGTTTCCTTGATTGAATTAGCTCTCACACCAATATTTGCGTCTAGAGCCTTTGCATTGAGGGCTATCTGAAAACGGCTGTGGCGCTGAAGTTGCCTGTGAATGTGGAGTTGGTGGCATGTGAAACCGGCATGTGGAGCATTCGTTTGTGTGGGATGCTCTACCAGGTTCATTCCTAGATAATGCACTCAAAGGGCACTAAGCATAGAGTGTGAAAACTGAGTTTCCTTGAGAGCTGCTTGGAAGCCTGATGGTGTGTGAAGTTAGTGAGCCAAATGGAGTTGTTCTCCCACAAGAACCACTCGGCTGATCCTTCTTCAATATGCCCTTCACCAACATGCAGTGTTTCCTTGATTGAATTAGCTCTCACGCCAATATTTGCGTCTAGAGCCTTTGCATTGAGGGCTATCTGAAAACGGCTGTGGCGCTGAAGTTGCCTGTGAATGTGGAGTTGGTGGCATGTGAAACCCGCATGTGGAGCATTCGTTTGTGTGGGATGCTCTACCAGGTTCATCCCTAGATAATGTACTCAAAGGGCACTAAGCATAGAGTGTGAAAACTGAGTTTCCTTGAGAGCTGCTTGGAAGCCTGATGGTGTGTGAAGTTAGTGAGCCAAATGGAGTTGTTCTCCCACAAGAACCACTCGGCTGATCCTTCTTCAATATGCCCTTCACCAACATGCAGTGTTTCCTTGATTGAATTAGCTCTCACACCAATATTTGCGTCTAGAGCCTTTGCATTGAGGGCTATCTGAAAACGGCTGTGGCGCTGAAGTTGCCTGTGAATGTGGAGTTGGTGGCATGTGAAACCCGCATGTGGAGCATTCGTTTGTGTGGGATGCTCTACCAGGTTCATTCCTAGATAATGCACTCAAAGGGCACTAAGCATAGAGTGTGAAAACTGAGTTTCCTTGAGAGCTGCTTGGAAGCCTGATGGTGTGTGAAGTTAGTGAGCCAAATGGAGTTGTTCTCCCACAAGAACCACTCGGCTGATCCTTCTTCAATATGCCCTTCACCAACATGCAGTGTTTCCTTGATTGAATTAGCTCTCACACCAATATTTGCGTCTAGAGCCTTTGCATTGAGGGCTATCTGAAAACGGCAGTGGCGCTGAAGTTGCCTGAGAATGTGGAGTTGGTGGCATGTGAAACCCGCATGTGGAGCATTCGTTTGTGTGGGATGCTCTACCAGGTTCATCCCTAGATAATGCACTCAAAGGGCACTAAGCATAGAGTGTGAAAACTGAGTTTCCTTGAGAGCTGCTTGGAAGCCTGATGGTGTGTGAAGTTAGTGAGCCAAATGGAGTTGTTCTCCCACAAGAACCACTCGGCTGATCCTTCTTCAATATGCCCTTCACCAACATGCAGTGTTTCCTTGATTGAATTAGCTCTCACACCAATATTTGCGTCTAGAGCCTTTGCATTGAGGGCTATCTGAAAATGGCTGTGGCGCTGAAGTTGCCTGAGAATGTGGAGTTGGTGGCATGTGAAACCCGCATGTGGAGCATTCGTTTGTGTGGGATGCTCTACCAGGTTCATTCCTAGATAATGCACTCAAAGGGCACTAAGCATAGAGTGTGAAAACTGAGTTTCCTTGAGAGCTGCTTGGAAGCCTGATGGTGTGTGAAGTTAGTGAGCCAAATGGAGTTGTTCTCCCACAAGAACCACTCGGCTGATCCTTCTTCAATATGCCCTTCACCAACATGCAGTGTTTCCTTGATTGAATTAGCTCTCACACCAATATTTGCGTCTAGAGCCTTTGCATTGAGGGCTATCTGAAAACGGCTGTGCCGCTGAAGTTCCCTGAGAATGTGGAGTTGGTGGCATGTGAAACCCGCATGTGGAGCATTCGTTTGTGTGGGATGCTCTACCAGGTTCATCCCTAGATAATGCACTCAAAGGGCACTAAGCATAGAGTGTGAAAACTGAGTTTCCTTGAGAGCTGCTTGGAAGCCTGATGGTGTGTGAAGTTAGTGAGCCAAATGGAGTTGTTCTCCCACAAGAACCACTCGGCTGATCCTTCTTCAATATGCCCTTCACCAACATGCAGTGTTTCCTTGATTGAATTAGCTCTCACGCCAATATTTGCGTCTAGAGCCTTTGCATTGAGGGCTATCTGAAAATGGCTGTGGCGCTGAAGTTGCCTGAGAATGTGGAGTTGGTGGCATGTGAAACCCGCATGTGGAGCATTCGTTTGTGTGGGATGCTCTACCAGGTTCATTCCTAGATAATGCACTCAAAGGGCACTAAGCATAGAGTGTGAAAACTGAGTTTCCTTGAGAGCTGCTTGGAAGCCTGATGGTGTGTGAAGTTAGTGATCCAAATGGAGTTGTTCTCCCACAAGAACCACTCGGCTGATCCTTCTTCAATATGCCCTTCACCAACTTGCAGTGTTTCCTTGATTGAATTAGCTCTCACACCAATATTTGCGTCTAGAGCCTTTGCATTGAGGGCTATCTGAAAACGGCTGTGGCGCTGAAGTTGCCTGTGAATGTGGAGTTGGTGGCATGTGAAACCCGCATGTGGAGCATTCGTTTGTGTGGGATGCTCTACCAGGTTCATTCCTAGATAATGCACTCAAAGGGCACTAAGCATAGAGTGTGAAAACTGAGTTTCCTTGAGAGCTGCTTGGAAGCCTGATGGTGTGTGAAGTTAGTGAGCCAAATGGAGTTGTTCTCCCACAAGAACCACTCGGCTGATCCTTCTTCAATATGCCCTTCACCAACATGCAGTGTTTCCTTGATTGAATTAGCTCTCACGCCAATATTTGCGTCTAGAGCCTTTGCATTGAGGGCTATCTGAAAACGGCTGTGGCTCTGAAGTTGCCTGTGAATGTGGAGTTGGTGGCATGTGAAACCCGCACGTGGAGCATTCGTTTGTGTGGGATGCTCTACCAGGTTCATTCCTAGATAACGCACTCAAAGGGCACTAAGCATAGAGTGTGAAAACTGAGTTTCCTTGAGAGCTGCTTGGAAGCCTGATGGTGTGTGAAGTTAGTGAGCCAAATGGAGTTGTTCTCCCACAAGAACCACTCGGCTGATCCTTCTTCAATATGCCCTTCACCAACATGCAGTGTTTCCTTGATTGAATTAGCTCTCACACCAATATTTGCGTCTAGAGCCTTTGCATTGAGGGCTATCTGAAAACGGCTGTGGCGCTGAAGTTGCCTGTGAATGTGGAGTTGGTGGCATGTGAAACCCGCATGTGGAGCATTCGTTTGTGTGGGATGCTCTACCAGGTTCATTCCTAGATAATGCACTCAAAGGGCACTAAGCATAGAGTGTGAAAACTGAGTTTCCTTGAGAGCTGCTTGGAAGCCTGATGGTGTGTGAAGTTAGTGAGCCAAATGGAGTTGTTCTCCCACAAGAACCACTCGGCTGATCCTTCTTCAATATGCCCTTCACCAACATGCAGTGTTTCCTTGATTGAATTAGCTCTCACACCAATATTTGCGTCTAGAGCCTTTGCATTGAGGGCTATCTGAAAACGGCTGTGGCGCTGAAGTTGCCTGTGAATGTGGAGTTGGTGGCATGTGAAACCCGCATGTGGAGCATTCGTTTGTGTGGGATGCTCTACCAGGTTCATCCCTAGATAATGCACTCAAAGGGCACTAAGCATAGAGTGTGAAAACTGAGTTTCCTTGAGAGCTGCTTGGAAGCCTGATGGTGTGTGAAGTTAGTGAGCCAAATGGAGTTGTTCTCCCACAAGAACCACTCGGCTGATCCTTCTTCAATATGCCCTTCACCAACATGCAGTGTTTCCTTGATTGAATTAGCTCTCACGCCAATATTTGCGTCTAGAGCCTTTGCATTGAGGGCTATCTGAAAATGGCTTTGGCGCTGAAGTTGCCTGAGAATGTGGAGTTGGTGGCATGTGAAACCCGCATGTGGAGCATTCGTTTGTGTGGGATGCTCTACCAGGTTCATTCCTAGATAATGCACTCAAAGGGCACTAAGCATAGAGTGTGAAAACTGAGTTTCCTTGAGAGCTGCTTGGAAGCCTGATGGTGTGTGAAGTTAGTGATCCAAATGGAGTTGTTCTCCCACAAGAACCACTCGGCTGATCCTTCTTCAATATGCCCTTCACCAACTTGCAGTGTTTCCTTGATTGAATTAGCTCTCACACCAATATTTGCGTCTAGAGCCTTTGCATTGAGGGCTATCTGAAAACGGCTGTGGCGCTGAAGTTGCCTGTGAATGTGGAGTTGGTGGCATGTGAAACCCGCATGTGGAGCATTCGTTTGTGTGGGATGCTCTACCAGGTTCATTCCTAGATAATGCACTCAAAGGGCACTAAGCATAGAGTGTGAAAACTGAGTTTCCTTGAGAGCTGCTTGGAAGCCTGATGGTGTGTGAAGTTAGTGAGCCAAATGGAGTTGTTCTCCCACAAGAACCACTCGGCTGATCCTTCTTCAATATGCCCTTCACCAACATGCAGTGTTTCCTTGATTGAATTAGCTCTCACGCCAATATTTGCGTCTAGAGCCTTTGCATTGAGGGCTATCTGAAAACGGCTGTGGCGCTGAAGTTGCCTGTGAATATGGAGTTGGTGGCATGTGAAACCCGCATGTGGAGCATTCGTTTGTGTGGGATGCTCTACCAGGTTCATTCCTAGATAACGCACTCAAAGGGCACTAAGCATAGAGTGTGAAAACTGAGTTTCCTTGAGAGCTGCTTGGAAGCCTGATGGTGTGTGAAGTTAGTGAGCCAAATGGAGTTGTTCTCCCACAAGAACCACTCGGCTGATCCTTCTTCAATATGCCCTTCACCAACATGCAGTGTTTCCTTGATTGAATTAGCTCTCACACCAATATTTGCGTCTAGAGCCTTTGCATTGAGGGCTATCTGAAAACGGCTGTGGCGCTGAAGTTGCCTGTGAATGTGGAGTTGGTGGCATGTGAAACCCGCATGTGGAGCATTCGTTTGTGTGGGATGCTCTACCAGGTTCATTCCTAGATAATGCACTCAAAGGGCACTAAGCATAGAGTGTGAAAACTGAGTTTCCTTGAGAGCTGCTTGGAAGCCTGACGGTGTGTGAAGTTAGTGAGCCAAATGGAGTTGTTCTCCCACAAGAACCACTCGGCTGATCCTTCTTCAACATGCCCTTCACCAACATGCAGTGTTTCCTTGATTGAATTAGCTCTCACACCAATATTTGCGTCTAGAGCCTTTGCATTGAGGGCTATCTGAAAACGGCTGTGGCTCTGAAGTTGCTTGTGAATGTGGAGTTGGTGGCATGTGAAACCCGCATGTGGAGCATTCGTTTGTGTGGGATGCTCTACCAGGTTCATTCCTAGATAACGCACTCAAAGGGCACTAAGCATAGAGTGTGAAAACTGAGTTTCCTTGAGAGCTGCTTGGAAGCCTGACGGTGTGTGAAGTTAGTGAGCCAAATGGAGTTGTTCCCCCACAAGAACCACTCGGCTGATCCTTCTTCAATATGCCCTTCACCAACATGCAGTGTTTCCTTGATTGAATTAGCTCTCACTCCAATATTTGCGTCTAGAGCCTTTGCATTGAGGGCTATCTGAAAACGGCTGTGGCGCTGAAGTTGCCTGAGAATGTGGAGTTGGTGGCATGTGAAACCCGCATGTGGAGCATTCGTTTGTGTGGGATGCTCTACCAGGTTCATCCCTAGATAATGCACTCAAAGGGCACTAAGCATAGAGTGTGAAAACTGAGTTTCCTTGAGAGCTGCTTGGAAGCCTGATGGTGTGTGAAGTTAGTGAGCCAAATGGAGTTGTTCTCCCACAAGAACCACTCGGCTGATCCTTCTTCAATATGCCCTTCACCAACATGCAGTGTTTCCTTGATTGAATTAGCTCTCACACCAATATTTGCGTCTAGAGCCTTTGCATTGAGGGCTATCTGAAAACGGCTGTGGCGCTGAAGTTGCCTGTGAATGTGGAGTTGGTGGCATGTGAAACCCGCATGTGGAGCATTCGTTTGTGTGGGATGCTCTACCAGGTTCATTCCTAGATAATGCACTCAAAGGGCACTAAGCCTAGAGTGTGAAAACTGAGTTTCCTTGAGAGCTGCTTGGAAGCCTGATGGTGTGTGAAGTTAGTGAGCCAAATGGAGTTGTTCTCCCACAAGAACCACTCGGCTGATCCTTCTTCAATATGCCCTTCACCAACATGCAGTGTTTCCTTGATTGAATTAGCTCTCACACCAATATTTGCGTCTAGAGCCTTTGCATTGAGGGCTATCTGAAAACGGCAGTGGCGCTGAAGTTGCCTGAGAATGTGGAGTTGGTGGCATGTGAAACCCGCATGTGGAGCATTCGTTTGTGTGGGATGCTCTACCAGGTTCATCCCTAGATAATGCACTCAAAGGGCACTAAGCATAGAGTGTGAAAAGTGAGTTTCCTTGAGAGCTGCTTGGAAGCCTGATGGTGTGTGAAGTTAGTGAGCCAAATGGAGTTGTTCTCCCACAAGAACCAGTCGACTGATCCTTCTTCAATATGCCCTTCACCAACATGCAGTGTTTCCTTGATTGAATTAGCTCTCACACCAATATTTGCGTCTAGAGCCTTTGCATTGAGGGCTATCTGAAAACGGCTGTGCCGCTGAAGTTCCCTGAGAATGTGGAGTTGGTGGCATGTGAAAACCGCATGTGGAGCATTCGTTTGTGTGGGATGCTCTACCAGGTTCATCCCTAGATAATGCACTCAAAGGGCACTAAGCATAGAGTGTGAAAACTGAGTTTCCTTGAGAGCTGCTTGGAAGCCTGATGGTGTGTGAAGTTAGTGAGCCAAATGGAGTTGTTCTCCCACAAGAACCACTCGGCTGATCCTTCTTCAATATGCCCTTCACCAACATGCAGTGTTTCCTTGATTGAATTAGCTCTCACACCAATATTTGCGTCTAGAGCCTTTACATTGAGGGCTATCTGAAAATGGCTGTGGCGCTGAAGTTGCCTGTGAATGTGGAGTTGGTGGCATGTGAAACCCGCATGTGGAGCATTCGTTTGTGTGGGATGCTCTACCAGGTTCATTCCTAGATAATGCACTCAAAGGGCACTAAGCATAGAGTGTGAAAACTGAGTTTCCTTGAGAGCTGCTTGGAAGCCTGATGGTGTCTGAAGTTAGTGAGCCAAATGGAGTTGTTCTCCCACAAGAACCACTCGGCTGATCCTTCTTCAATATGCCCTTCACCAACTTGCAGTGTTTCCTTGATTGAATTAGCTCTCACACCAATATTTGCGTCTAGAGCCTTTGCATTGAGGGCTATCTGAAAACGGCTGTGGCGCTGAAGTTGCCTGTGAATGTGGAGTTGGTGGCATGTGAAACCCGCATGTGGAGCATTCGTTTGTGTGGGATGCTCTACCAGGTTCATTCCTAGATAATGCACTCCAAGGGCACTAAGCATAGAGTGTGAAAACTGAGTTTCCTTGAGAGCTGCTTGGAAGCCTGATGGTGTGTGAAGTTAGTGAGCCAAATGGAGTTGTTCTCCCACAAGAACCACTCGGCTGATCCTTCTTCAATATGCCCTTCACCAACATGCAGTGTTTCCTTGATTGAATTAGCTCTCACGCCAATATTTGCGTCTAGAGCCTTTGCATTGAGGGCTATCTGAAAACGGCTGTGGCGCTGAAGTTGCCTGTGAATGTGGAGTTGGTGGCATGTGAAACCCGCATGTGGAGCATTCGTTTGTGTGGGATGCTCTACCAGGTTCATTCCTAGATAATGCACTCAAAGGGCACTAAGCATAGAGTGTGAAAACTGAGTTTCCTTGAGAGCTGCTTGGAAGCCTGATGGTGTGTGAAGTTAGTGAGCCAAATGGAGTTGTTCTCCCACAAGAACCACTCGGCTGATCCTTCTTCAATATGCCCTTCACCAACATGCAGTGTTTCCTTGATTGAATTAGCTCTCACACCAATATTTGCGTCTAGAGTCTTTGCATTGAGGGCTATCTGAAAACGGCTGTTGCGCTGAAGTTGCCTGAGAATGTGGAGTTGGTGGCATGTGAAACCCGCATGTGGAGCATTCGTTTGTGTGGGATGCTCTACCAGGTTCATCCCTAGATAATGCACTCAAAGGGCACTAAGCATAGAGTGTGAAAACTGAGTTTCCTTGAGAGCTGCTTGGAAGCCTGATGGTGTGTGAAGTTAGTGAGCCAAATGGAGTTGTTCTCCCACAAGAACCACTCGGCTGATCCTTCTTCAATATGCCCTTCACCAACATGCAGTGTTTCCTTGATTGAATTAGCTCTCACACCAATATTTGCGTCTAGAGCCTTTGCATTGAGGGCTATCTGAAAACGGCTGTGGCGCTGAAGTTGCCTGAGAATGTGGAGTTGGTGGCATGTGAAACCCGCATGTGGAGCATTCGTTTGTGTGGGATGCTCAACCAGGTTCATTCCTAGATAATGCACTCAAAGGGCACTAAGCATAGAGTGTGAAAACTGAGTTTCCTTGAGAGCTGCTTGGAAGCCTGATGGTGTGTGAAGTTAGTGAGCCAAATGGAGTTGTTCTCCCACAAGAACCACTCGGCTGATCCTTCTTCAATATGCCCTTCACCAACATGCAGTGTTTCCTTGATTGAATTAGCTCTCACACCAATATTTGCGTCTAGAGCCTTTGCATTGAGGGCTATCTGAAAACGGCTGTGGCGCTGAAGTTGCCTGAGAAGGTGGAGTTGGTGGCATGTGAAACCCGCATGTGGAGCATTCGTTTGTGTGGGATGCTCTACCAGGTTCATCCCTAGATAATGCACTCAAAGGGCACTAAGCATAGAGTGTGAAAACTGAGTTTCCTTGAGAGCTGCTTGGAAGCCTGACGGTGTGTGAAGTTAGTGAGCCAAATGGAGTTGTTCCCCCACAAGAACCACTCGGCTGATCCTTCTTCAATATGCCCTTCACCAACATGCAGTGTTTCCTTGATTGAATTAGCTCTCACGCCAATATTTGCGTCTAGAGCCTTTGCATTGAGGGCTATCTGAAAACGGCTGTGGCGCTGAAGTTGCCTGAGAATGTGGAGTTGGTGGCATGTGAAACCCGCATGTGGAGCATTCGTTTGTGTGGGATGCTCTACCAGGTTCATCCCTAGATAATGCACTCAAAGGGCACTAAGCATAGAGTGTGAAAACTGAGTTTCCTTGAGAGCTGCTTGGAAGCCTGACGGTGTGTGAAGTTAGTGATCCAAATGGAGTTGTTCTCCCGCAAGAACCACTCGGCTGATCCTTCTTCAATATGCCCTTCACCAACATGCAGTGTTTCCTTGATTGAATTAGCTCTCACACCAATATTTGCGTCTAGAGCCTTTGCATTGAGGGCTATCTGAAAGCGGCTGTGGCGCTGAAGTTGCCTGTGAATGTGGAGTTGGTGGCATGTGAAACCCGCATGTGGAGCATTCGTTTGTGTGGGATGCTCTACCAGGTTCATCCCTAGATAATGCACTGAAAGGGCACTAAGCATAGAGTGTGAAAACTGAGTTTCCTTGAGAGCTGCTTGGAAGCCTGACGGTGTGTGAAGTTAGTGAGCCAAATGGAGTTGTTCTCCCACAAGAACCACTCGGCTGATCCTTCTTCAATATGCCCTTCACCAACATGCAGTGTTTCCTTGATTGAATTAGCTCTCACGCCAATATTTGCGTCTAGAGCCTTTGCATTGAGGGCTATCTGAAAACGGCTGTGGCGCTGAAGTTGCCTGAGAATGTGGAGTTGGTGGCATGTGAAACCCGCATGTGGAGCATTCGTTTGTGTGGGATGCTCTACCAGGTTCATTCCTAGATAATGCACTCAAAGGGCACTAAGCATAGAGTGTGAAAACTGAGTTTCCTTGAGAGCTGCTTGGAAGCCTGATGGTGTGTGAAGTTAGTGAGCCAAATGGAGTTGTTCTCCCGCAAGAACCACTCGGCTGATCCTTCTTCAATATGCCCTTCACCAACATGCAGTGTTTCCTTGATTGAATTAGCTCTCACACCAATATTTGCGTCTAGAGCCTTTGCATTGAGGGCTATCTGAAAACGGCTGTGGCTCTGAAGTTGCCTGTGAATGTGGAGTTGGTGGCATGTGAAACCCGCATGTGGAGCATTCGTTTGTGTGGGATGCTCTACCAGGTTCATTCCTAGATAACGCACTCAAAGGGCACTAAGCATAGAGTGTGAAAACTGAGTTTCCTTGAGAGCTGCTTGGAAGCCTGATGGTGTGTGAAGTTAGTGATCCAAATGGAGTTGTTCTCCCACAAGAACCACTCGGCTGATCCTTCTTCAATATGCCCTTCACCAACATGCAGTGTTTCCTTGATTGAATTAGCTCTCACACCAATATTTGCGTCTAGAGCCTTTGCATTGAGGGCTATCTGAAAACGGCTGTGGCGCTGAAGTTGCCTGAGAATGTGGAGTTGGTGGCATGTGAAACCCGCATGTGGAGCATTCGTTTGTGTGGGATGCTCTACCAGGTTCATTCCTAGATAATGCACTCAAAGGGCACTAAGCATAGAGTGTGAAAACTGAGTTTCCTTGAGAGCTGCTTGGAAGCCTGATGGTGTGTGAAGTTAGTGAGCCAAATGGAGTTGTTCTCCCACAAGAACCACTCGGCTGATCCTTCTTCAATATGCCCTTCACCAACATGCAGTGTTTCCTTGATTGAATTAGCTCTCACACCAATATTTGCGTCTAGAGCCTTTGCATTGAGGGCTATCTGAAAGCGGCTGTGGCGCTGAAGTTGCCTGTGAATGTGAAGTTGGTGGCATGTGAAACCCGCATGTGGAGCATTCGTTTGTGTGGGATGCTCTACCAGGTTCATCCCTAGATAATGCACTCAAAGGGCACTAAGCATAGAGTGTGAAAACTGAGTTTCCTTGAGAGCTGCTTGGAAGCCTGATGGTGTGTGAAGTTAGTGAGCCAAATGGAGTTGTTCTCCCACAAGAACCACTCGGCTGATCCTTCTTCAATATGCCCTTCACCAACATGCAGTGTTTCCTTGATTGAATTAGCTCTCACACCAATATTTGCGTCTAGAGCCTTTGCATTGAGGGCTATCTGAAAGCGGCTGTGGCGCTGAAGTTGCCTGTGAATGTGGAGTTGGTGGCATGTGAAACCCGCATGTGGAGCATTCGTTTGTGTGGGATGCTCTACCAGGTTCATTCCTAGATAATGCACTCAAAGGGCACTAAGCATAGAGTGTGAAAACTGAGTTTCCTTGAGAGCTGCTTGGAAGCCTGATGGTGTGTGAAGTTAGTGAGCCAAATGGAGTTGTTCTCCCACAAGAACCACTCGGCTGATCCTTCTTCAATATGCCCTTCACCAACATGCAGTGTTTCCTTGATTGAATTAGTTCTCACACCAATATTTGCGTCTAGAGCCTTTGCATTGAGGGCTATCTGAAAACGGCTGTGGCGTTGAAGTTGCCTGAGAATGTGGAGTTGGTGGCATGTGAAACCCGCATGTGGAGCATTCGTTTGTGTGGGATGCTCTACCAGGTTCATTCCTAGATAATGCACTCAAAGGGCACTAAGCATAGAGTGTGAAAACTGAGTTTCCTTGAGAGCTGCTTGGAAGCCTGATGGTGTGTGAAGTTAGTGAGCCAAATGGAGTTGTTCTCCCACAAGAACCACTCGGCTGATCCTTCTTAAATATGCCCTTCACCAACATGCAGTGTTTCCTTGATTGAATTAGCTCTCACGCCAATATTTGCGTCTAGAGCCTTTGCATTGAGGGCTATCTGAAAACGGCTGTTGCGCTGAAGTTGCCTGTGAATGTGGAGTTGGTGGCATGTGAAACCCGCATGTGGAGCATTCGTTTGTGTGGGATGCTCTACCAGGTTCATCCCTAGATAATGCACTCAAAGGGCACTAAGCATAGAGTGTGAAAACTGAGTTTCCTTGAGAGCTGCTTGGAAGCCTGATGGTGTGTGAAGTTAGTGAGCCAAATGGAGTTGTTCTCCCACAAGAACCACTCGGCTGATCCTTCTTCAATATGCCCTTCACCAACATGCAGTGTTTCCTTGATTGAATTAGCTCTCACACCAATATTTGCGTCTAGAGCCTTTGCATTGAGGGCTATCTGAAAATGGCTGTGGCGCTGAAGTTGCCTGTGAATGTGGAGTTGGTGGCATGTGAAACCCGCATGTGGAGCATTCGTTTGTGTGGGATGCTCTACCAGGTTCATTCCTAGATAACGCACTCAAAGGGCACTAAGCATAGAGTGTGAAAACTGAGTTTCCTTGAGAGCTGCTTGGAAGCCTGATGGTGTGTGAAGTTAGTGATCCAAATGGAGTTGTTCTCCCACAAGAACCACTCGGCTGATCCTTCTTCAATATGCCCTTCACCAACATGCAGTGTTTCCTTGATTGAATTAGCTCTCACACCAATATTTGCGTCTAGAGCCTTTGCATTGAGGGCTATCTGAAAACGGCTGTGGCGCTGAAGTTGCCTGAGAATGTGGAGTTGGTGGCATGTGAAACCCGCATGTGGAGCATTCGTTTGTGTGGGATGCTCTACCAGGTTCATCCCTAGATAATGCACTCAAAGGGCACTAAGCATAGAGTGTGAAAACTGAGTTTCCTTGAGAGCTGCTTGGAAGCCTGATGGTGTGTGAAGTTAGTGATCCAAATGGAGTTGTTCTCCCACAAGAACCACTCGGCTGATCCTTCTTCAATATGCCCTTCACCAACATGCAGTGTTTCCTTGATTGAATTAGCTCTCACACCAATATTTGCGTCTAGAGCCTTTGCATTGAGGGCTATCTGAAAACGGCTGTGGCGTTGAAGTTGCCTGTGAATGTGGAGATGGTGGCATGTGAAACCCGCATGTGGAGCATTCGTTTGTGTGGGATGCTCTACCAGGTTCATTCCTAGATAATGCACTCAAAGGGCACTAAGCATAGAGTGTGAAAACTGAGTTTCCTTGAGAGCTGCTTGGAAGCCTGATGGTGTGTGAAGTTAGTGAGCCAAATGGAGTTGTTCTCCCACAAGAACCACTCGGCTGATCCTTCTTCAATATGCCCTTCACCAACATGCAGTGTTTCCTTGATTGAATTAGCTCTCACGCCAATATTTGCGTCTAGAGCCTTTGCATTGAGGGCTATCTGAAAACGGCTGTGGCGCTGAAGTTGCCTGAGAATGTGGAGTTGGTGGCATGTGAAACCCGCATGTGGAGCATTCGTTTGTGTGGGATGCTCTACCAGGTTCATTCCTAGATAATGCACTCAAAGGGCACTAAGCATAGAGTGTGAAAACTGAGTTTCCTTGAGAGCTGCTTGGAAGCCTGATGGTGTGTGAAGTTAGTGAGCCAAATGGAGTTGTTCTCCCACAAGAACCACTCGGCTGATCCTTCTTCAACATGCCCTTCACCAACATGCAGTGTTTCCTTGATTGAATTAGCTCTCACACCAATATTTGCGTCTAGAGCCTTTGCATTGAGGGCTATCTGAAAACGGCTGTGGCTCTGAAGTTGCTTGTGAATGTGGAGTTGGTGGCATGTGAAACCCGCATGTGGAGCATTCGTTTGTGTGGGATGCTCTACCAGGTTCATTCCTAGATAACGCACTCAAAGGGCACTAAGCATAGAGTGTGAAAACTGAGTTTCCTTGAGAGCTGCTTGGAAGCCTGACGGTGTGTGAAGTTAGTGAGCCAAATGGAGTTGTTCCCCCACAAGAACCACTCGGCTGATCCTTCTTCAATATGCCCTTCACCAACATGCAGTGTTTCCTTGATTTAATTAGCTCTCACTCCAATATTTGCGTCTAGAGCCTTTGCATTGAGGGCTATCTGAAAACGGCTGTGGCGCTGAAGTTGCCTGAGAATGTGGAGTTGGTGGCATGTGAAACCCGCATGTGGAGCATTCGTTTGTGTGGGATGCTCTACCAGGTTCATCCCTAGATAATGCACTCAAAGGGCACTAAGCATAGAGTGTGAAAACTGAGTTTCCTTGAGAGCTGCTTGGAAGCCTGACGGTGTGTGAAGTTAGTGAGCCAAATGGAGTTGTTCTCCCAGAAGAACCACTCGGCTGATCCTTCTTCAATATGCCCTTCACCAACATGCAGTGTTTCCTTGATTGAATTAGCTCTCACACCAATATTTGCGTCTAGAGCCTTTGCATTGAGGGCTATCTGAAAACGGCTGTGGCGCTGAAGTTGCCTGAGAATGTGGAGTTGGTGGCATGTGAAACCCGCATGTGGAGCATTCGTTTGTGTGGGATGCTCTACCAGGTTCATTCCTAGATAATGCACTCAAAGGGCACTAAGCATAGAGTGTGAAAACTGAGTTTCCTTGAGAGCTGCTTGGAAGCCTGATGGTGTGTGAAGTTAGTGAGCCAAATGGAGTTGTTCTCCCACAAGAACCACTCGGCTGATCCTTCTTCAATATGCCCTTCACCAACATGCAGTGTTTCCTTGATTGAATTAGCTCTCACACCAATATTTGCGTCTAGAGCCTTTGCATTGAGGGCTATCTGAAAACGGCTGTGGCGCTGAAGTTGCCTGTGAATGTGGAGTTGGTGGCATGTGAAACCCGCATGTGGAGCATTCGTTTGTGTGGGATGCTCTACCAGGTTCATTCCTAGATAATGCACTCAAAGGGCACTAAGCATAGAGTGTGAAAACTGAGTTTCCTTGAGAGCTGCTTGGAAGCCTGATGGTGTGTGAAGTTAGTGAGCCAAATGGAGTTGTTCTCCCACAAGAACCACTCGGCTGATCCTTCTTCAATATGCCCTTCACCAACATGCAGTGTTTCCTTGATTGAATTAGCTCTCACACCAATATTTGCGTCTAGAGTCTTTGCATTGAGGGCTATCTGAAAACGGCTGTTGCGCTGAAGTTGCCTGAGAATGTGGAGTTGGTGGCATGTGAAACCCGCATGTGGAGCATTCGTTTGTGTGGGATGCTCTACCAGGTTCATCCCTAGATAATGCACTCAAAGGGCACTAAGCATAGAGTGTGAAAACTGAGTTTCCTTGAGAGCTGCTTGGAAGCCTGATGGTGTGTGAAGTTAGTGAGCCAAATGGAGTTGTTCTCCCACAAGAACCACTCGGCTGATCCTTCTTCAATATGCCCTTCACCAACATGCAGTGTTTCCTTGATTGAATTAGCTCTCACACCAATATTTGCGTCTAGAGCCTTTGCATTGAGGGCTATCTGAAAACGGCTGTGGCGCTGAAGTTGCCTGAGAATGTGGAGTTGGTGGCATGTGAAACCCGCATGTGGAGCATTCGTTTGTGTGGGATGCTCAACCAGGTTCATTCCTAGATAATGCACTCAAAGGGCACTAAGCATAGAGTGTGAAAACTGAGTTTCCTTGAGAGCTGCTTGGAAGCCTGATGGTGTGTGAAGTTAGTGAGCCAAATGGAGTTGTTCTCCCACAAGAACCACTCGGCTGATCCTTCTTCAATATGCCCTTCACCAACATGCAGTGTTTCCTTGATTGAATTAGCTCTCACACCAATATTTGCGTCTAGAGCCTTTGCATTGAGGGCTATCTGAAAACGGCTGTGGCGCTGAAGTTGCCTGAGAAGGTGGAGTTGGTGGCATGTGAAACCCGCATGTGGAGCATTCGTTTGTGTGGGATGCTCTACCAGGTTCATCCCTAGATAATGCACTCAAAGGGCACTAAGCATAGAGTGTGAAAACTGAGTTTCCTTGAGAGCTGCTTGGAAGCCTGACGGTGTGTGAAGTTAGTGAGCCAAATGGAGTTGTTCCCCCACAAGAACCACTCGGCTGATCCTTCTTCAATATGCCCTTCACCAACATGCAGTGTTTCCTTGATTGAATTAGCTCTCACGCCAATATTTGCGTCTAGAGCCTTTGCATTGAGGGCTATCTGAAAACGGCTGTGGCGCTGAAGTTGCGTGAGAATGTGGAGTTGGTGGCATGTGAAACCCGCATGTGGAGCATTCGTTTGTGTGGGATGCTCTACCATGTTCATTCCTAGATAATGCACTCAAAGGGCACTAAGCATAGAGTGTGAAAACTGAGTTTCCTTGAGAGCTGCTTGGAAGCCTGACGGTGTGTGAAGTTAGTGAGCCAAATGGAGTTGTTCTCCCAGAAGAACCACTCGGCTGATCCTTCTTCAATATGCCCTTCACCAACATGCAGTGTTTCCTTGATTGAATTAGCTCTCACACCAATATTTGCGTCTAGAGCCTTTGCATTGAGGGCGATCTGAAAGCGGCTGTGGCGCTGAAGTTGCCTGTGAATGTGGAGATGGTGGCATGTGAAACCCGCATGTGGAGCATTCGTTTGTGTGGGATGCTCTACCAGGTTCATCCCTAGATAATGCACTCAAAGGGCACTAAGCATAGAGTGTGAAAACTGAGTTTCCTTGAGAGCTGCTTGGAAGCCTGATGGTGTGTGAAGTTAGTGAGCCAAATGGAGTTGTTCTCCAACAAGAACCACTCGGCTGATCCTTCTTCAATATGCCCTTCACCAACATGCAGTGTTTCCTTGATTGAATTAGCTCTCACACCAATATTTGCGTCTAGAGCCTTTGCATTGAGGGCTATCTGAAAATGACTGTGGCGCTTAAGTTGCCTGTGAATGTGGAAATGGTCGAATGTGAAACCCGCATGTGGAGCATTCGTTTGTGTGGGATGCTCTACCAGGTTCATTCCTAGATAATGCACTCAAAGGGCACTAAGCATAGAGTGTGAAAACTGAGTTTCCTTGAGAGCTGCTTGGAAGCCTGATGGTGTGTGAAGTTAGTGAGCCAAATTTAGTTGTTCTCCCACAAGAACCACTCGGCTGATCCTTCTTCAATATGCCCTTCACCAACATGCAGTGTTTCCTTGATTGAATTAGCTCTCACACCAATATTTGCGTCTAGAGCCTTTGCATTGAGGGCTATCTGAAAACGGCTGTGGCGCTGAAGTTGCCTGAGAATGTGGAGTTGGTGGCATGTGAAACCCGCATGTGGAGCATTCGTTTGTGTGGGATGCTCAACCAGGTTCATTCCTAGATAATGCACTCAAAGGGCACTAAGCATAGAGTGTGAAAACTGAGTTTCCTTGAGAGCTGCTTGGAAGCCTGATGGTGTGTGAAGTTAGTGAGCCAAATGGAGTTGTTCTCCCACAAGAACCACTCGGCTGATCCTTCTTCAATATGCCCTTCACCAACATGCAGTGTTTCCTTGATTGAATTAGCTCTCACACCAATATTTGCGTCTAGAGCCTTTGCATTGAGGGCTATCTGAAAACGGCTGTGGCGCTGAAGTTGCCTGAGAAGGTGGAGTTGGTGGCATGTGAAACCCGCATGTGGAGCATTCGTTTGTGTGGGATGCTCTACCAGGTTCATCCCTAGATAATGCACTCAAAGGGCACTAAGCATAGAGTGTGAAAACTGAGTTTCCTTGAGAGCTGCTTGGAAGCCTGACGGTGTGTGAAGTTAGTGAGCCAAATGGAGTTGTTCCCCCACAAGAACCACTCGGCTGATCCTTCTTCAATATGCCCTTCACCAACATGCAGTGTTTCCTTGATTGAATTAGCTCTCACACCAATATTTGCGTCTAGAGCCTTTGCATTGAGGGCTATCTGAAAACGGCTGGGGCGCTGAAGTTGCCTGAGAATGTGGAGTTGGTGGCATGTGAAACCCGCATGTGGAGCATTCGTTTGTGTGGGATGCTCTACCAGGTTCATTCCTAGATAATGCACTCAAAGGGCACTAAGCATAGAGTGTGAAAACTGAGTTTCCTTGAGAGCTGCTTGGAAGCCTGATGGTGTGTGAAGTTAGCGAGCCAAATGGAGTTGTTCTCCCACAAGAACCACTCGGTTGATCCTTCTTCAATATGCCCTTCACCAACATGCAGTGTTTCCTTGATTGAATTAGCTCTCACACCAATATTTGCGTCTAGAGCCTTTGCATTGAGGGCTATCTGAAAACGGCTGTGGCGCTGAAGTTGCCTGAGAATGTGGAGTTGGTGGCATGTGAAACCCGTATGTGGAGCATTCGTTTGTGTGGGATGCTCTACCAGGTTCATTCCTAGATAATGCACTCAAAGGGCACTAAGCATAGAGTGTGAAAACTGAGTTTCCTTGAGAGCTGCTTGGAAGCCTGATGGTGTGTGAAGTTAGTGAGCCAAGTGGAGTTGTTCTCCCACAAGAACCACTCGGCTGATCCTTCTTCAATATGCCCTTCACCAACATGCAGTGTTTCCTTGATTGAATTAGCTCTCACACCAATATTTGCGTCTAGAACCTTTGCATTGAGGGCTATCTGAAAACGGCTGTTGCGCTGAAGTTGCCTGAGAATGTGGAGTTGGTGGCATGTGAAACCCGCATGTGGAGCATTCGTTTGTGTGGGATGCTCTACCATGTTCATTCCTAGAAAATGCACTCAAAGGGCACTAAGCATAGAGTGTGAAAACTGAGTTTCCTTGAGAGCTGCTTGGAAGCCTGATGGTGTGTGAAGTTAGTGAGCCAAGTGGAGTTGTTCTCCCACAAGAACCACTCGGCTGATCCTTCTTCAATATGCCCTTCACCAACATGCAGTGTTTCCTTGATTGAATTAGCTCTCACACCAATATTTGCGTCTAGAACCTTTGCATTGAGGGCTATCTGAAAACGGCTGTTGCGCTGAAGTTGCCTGAGAATGTGGAGTTGGTGGCATGTGAAACCCGCATGTGGAGCATTCGTTTGTGTGGGATGCTCTACCAGGTTCATTCCTAGAAAATGCACTCAAAGGGCACTAAGCATAGAGTGTGAAAACTGAGTTTCCTTGAGAGATGCTTGGAAGCCTGATGGTGTGTGAAGTTAGTGAGCCAAGTGGAGTTGTTCTCCCACAAGAACCACTCGGCTGATCCTTCTTCAATATGCCCTTCACCAACATGCAGTGTTTCCTTGATTGAATTAGATCTCACACCAATATTTGCGTCTAGAGCCTTTGCATTGAGGACTATCTGAAAACGGCTGTGGCGCTGAAGTTGCCTGTGAATGTGGAGTTGGTGGCATGTGAAACCCGCATGTGGAGCATTCGTTTGTGTGGGATGCTCTACCAGGTTCATTCCTAGATAATGCACTCAAAGGGCACTAAGCATAGAGTGTGAAAACTGAGTTTCCTTGAGAGCTGCTTGGAAGCCTGATGGTGTGTGAAGTTAGTGAGCCAAATGGAGTTGTTCTCCCTCAAGAACCACTCGGCTGATCCTTCTTCAATATGCCCTTCACCAACATGCAGTGTTTCCTTGATTGAATTAGCTCTCACACCAATATTTGCGTCTAGAGCCTTTGCATTGAGGGATATCTGAAAACGGCTGTGGCTCTGAAGTTGCCTGTGAATGTGGAGTTGGTGGCATGTGAAACCCGCATGTGGAGCATTCGTTTGTGTGGGATGCTCTACCAGGTTCATTCCTAGATAATGCACTCAAAGGGCACTAAGCATAGAGTGTGAAAACTGAGTTTCCTTGAGAGCTGCTTGGAAGCCTGATGGTGTGTGAAGTTAGTGAGCCAAATGGAGTTGTTCTCCCACAAGAACCACTCGGCTGATCCTTCTTCAATATGCCCTTCACCAACATGCAGTGTTTCCTTGATTGAATTAGCTCTCACACCAATATTTGCGTCTAGAGCCTTTGCATTGAGGGCTATCTGAAAATGGCTGTGGCGCTGAAGTTGCGTGAGAATGTGGAGTTGGTGGCATGTGAAACCCGCATGTGGAGCATTCGTTTGTGTGGGATGCTCTACCAGGTTCATTCCTAGATAATGCACTCAAAGGGCACTAAGCATAGAGTGTGAAAACTGAGTTTCCTTGAGAGCTGCTTGGAAGCCTGATGGTGTGTGAAGTTAGTGAGCCAAATGGAGTTGTTCTCCCACAAGAACCACTCGGCTGATCCTTCTTCAATATGCCCTTCACCAACATGCAGTGTTTCCTTGATTGAATTAGCTCTCACACCAATATTTGCGTCTAGAGCCTTTGCATTGAGGGCTATCTGAAAACGGCTGTGGCGCTGAAGTTGCCTGAGAATGAGGAGTTGGTGGCATGTGAAACCCGCATGTGGAGCATTCGTTTGTGTGGGATGCTCTACCAGGTTCATTCCTAGATAATGCACTCAAAGGGCACTAAGCATAGAGTGTGAAAACTGAGTTTCCTTGAGAGCTGCTTGGAAGCCTGATGGTGTGTGAAGTTAGTGAGCCAAATGGAGTTGTTCTCCCACAAGAACCACTCGGCTGATCCTTCTTCAATATGCCCTTCACCAACATGCAGTGTTTCCTTGATTGAATTAGCTCTCACACCAATATTTGCGTCTAGAGCCTTTGCATTGAGGGCTATCTGAAAACGGCTGTGGCGCTGAAGTTGCCTGTGAATGTGGAGTTGGTGGCATGTGAAACCCGCATGTGGAGCATTCGTTTGTGTGGGATGCTCTACCAGGTTCATTCCTAGATAATGCACTCAAAGGGCACTAAGCATAGAGTGTGAAAACTGAGTTTCCTTGAGAGCTGCTTGGAAGCCTGATGGTGTGTGAAGTTAGTGAGCCAAATGGAGTTGTTCTCCCACAAGAACCACTCGGCTGATCCTTCTTCAATATGCCCTTCACCAACATGCAGTGTTTCCTTGATTGAATTAGCTCTCACACCAATATTTGCGTCTAGAGTCTTTGCATTGAGGGCTATCTGAAAACGGCTGTTGCGCTGAAGTTGCCTGAGAATGTGGAGTTGGTGGCATGTGAAACCCGCATGTGGAGCATTCGTTTGTGTGGGATGCTCTACCAGGTTCATCCCTAGATAATGCACTCAAAGGGCACTAAGCATAGAGTGTGAAAACTGAGTTTCCTTGAGAGCTGCTTGGAAGCCTGATGGTGTGTGAAGTTAGTGAGCCAAATGGAGTTGTTCTCCCACAAGAACCACTCGGCTGATCCTTCTTCAATATGCCCTTCACCAACATGCAGTGTTTCCTTGATTGAATTAGCTCTCACACCAATATTTGCGTCTAGAGCCTTTGCATTGAGGGCTATCTGAAAACGGCTGTGGCGCTGAAGTTGCCTGAGAATGTGGAGTTGGTGGCATGTGAAACCCGCATGTGGAGCATTCGTTTGTGTGGGATGCTCAACCAGGTTCATTCCTAGATAATGCACTCAAAGGGCACTAAGCATAGAGTGTGAAAACTGAGTTTCCTTGAGAGCTGCTTGGAAGCCTGATGGTGTGTGAAGTTAGTGAGCCAAATGGAGTTGTTCTCCCACAAGAACCACTCGGCTGATCCTTCTTCAACATGCCCTTCACCAACATGCAGTGTTTCCTTGATTGAATTAGCTCTCACACCAATATTTGCGTCTAGAGCCTTTGCATTGAGGGCTATCTGAAAACGGCTGTGGCTCTGAAGTTGCTTGTGAATGTGGAGTTGGTGGCATGTGAAACCCGCATGTGGAGCATTCGTTTGTGTGGGATGCTCTACCAGGTTCATTCCTAGATAACGCACTCAAAGGGCACTAAGCATAGAGTGTGAAAACTGAGTTTCCTTGAGAGCTGCTTGGAAGCCTGACGGTGTGTGAAGTTAGTGAGCCAAATGGAGTTGTTCCCCCACAAGAACCACTCGGCTGATCCTTCTTCAATATGCCCTTCACCAACATGCAGTGTTTCCTTGATTGAATTAGCTCTCACTCCAATATTTGCGTCTAGAGCCTTTGCATTGAGGGCTATCTGAAAACGGCTGTGGCGCTGAAGTTGCCTGAGAATGTGGAGTTGGTGGCATGTGAAACCCGCATGTGGAGCATTCGTTTGTGTGGGATGCTCTACCAGGTTCATCCCTAGATAATGCACTCAAAGGGCACTAAGCATAGAGTGTGAAAACTGAGTTTCCTTGAGAGCTGCTTGGAAGCCTGACGGTGTGTGAAGTTAGTGAGCCAAATGGAGTTGTTCTCCCAGAAGAACCACTCGGCTGATCCTTCTTCAATATGCCCTTCACCAACATGCAGTGTTTCCTTGATTGAATTAGCTCTCACACCAATATTTGCGTCTAGAGGCTTTGCATTGAGGGCTATCTGAAAACGGCTGTGGCGCTGAAGTTGCCTGAGAATGTGGAGTTGGTGGCATGTGAAACCCGCATGTGGAGCATTCGTTTGTGTGGGATGCTCTACCAGGTTCATTCCTAGATAATGCACTCAAAGGGCACTAAGCATAGAGTGTGAAAACTGAGTTTCCTTGAGAGCTGCTTGGAAGCCTGATGGTGTGTGAAGTTAGTGAGCCAAATGGAGTTGTTCTCCCACAAGAACCACTCGGCTGATCCTTCTTCAATATGCCCTTCACCAACATGCAGTGTTTCCTTGATTGAATTAGCTCTCACACCAATATTTGCGTCTAGAGCCTTTGCATTGAGGGCTATCTGAAAACGGCTGTGGCGCTGAAGTTGCCTGTGAATGTGGAGTTGGTGGCATGTGAAACCCGCATGTGGAGCATTCGTTTGTGTGGGATGCTCTACCAGGTTCATTCCTAGATAATGCACTCAAAGGGCACTAAGCATAGAGTGTGAAAACTGAGTTTCCTTGAGAGCTGCTTGGAAGCCTGATGGTGTGTGAAGTTAGTGAGCCAAATGGAGTTGTTCTCCCCACAAGAACCACTCGGCTGATCCTTCTTCAATATGCCCTTCACCAACATGCAGTGTTTCCTTGATTGAATTAGCTCTCACACCAATATTTGCGTCTAGAGTCTTTGCATTGAGGGCTATCTGAAAACGGCTGTTGCGCTGAAGTTGCCTGAGAATGTGGAGTTGGTGGCATGTGAAACCCGCATGTGGAGCATTCGTTTGTGTGGGATGCTCTACCAGGTTCATCCCTAGATAATGCACTCAAAGGGCACTAAGCATAGAGTGTGAAAACTGAGTTTCCTTGAGAGCTGCTTGGAAGCCTGATGGTGTGTGAAGTTAGTGAGCCAAATGGAGTTGTTCTCCCACAAGAACCACTCGGCTGATCCTTCTTCAATATGCCCTTCACCAACATGCAGTGTTTCCTTGATTGAATTAGCTCTCACACCAATATTTGCGTCTAGAGCCTTTGCATTGAGGGCTATCTGAAAACGGCTGTGGCGCTGAAGTTGCCTGAGAATGTGGAGTTGGTGGCATGTGAAACCCGCATGTGGAGCATTCGTTTGTGTGGGATGCTCAACCAGGTTCATTCCTAGATAATGCACTCAAAGGGCACTAAGCATAGAGTGTGAAAACTGAGTTTCCTTGAGAGCTGCTTGGAAGCCTGATGGTGTGTGAAGTTAGTGAGCCAAATGGAGTTGTTCTCCCACAAGAACCACTCGGCTGATCCTTCTTCAATATGCCCTTCACCAACATGCAGTGTTTCCTTGATTGAATTAGCTCTCACACCAATATTTGCGTCTAGAGCCTTTGCATTGAGGGCTATCTGAAAACGGCTGTGGCGCTGAAGTTGCCTGAGAAGGTGGAGTTGGTGGCATGTGAAACCCGCATGTGGAGCATTCGTTTGTGTGGGATGCTCTACCAGGTTCATCCCTAGATAATGCACTCAAAGGGGCACTAAGCATAGAGTGTGAAAACTGAGTTTCCTTGAGAGCTGCTTGGAAGCCTGACGGTGTGTGAAGTTAGTGAGCCAAATGGAGTTGTTCCCCCACAAGAACCACTCGGCTGATCCTTCTTCAATATGCCCTTCACCAACATGCAGTGTTTCCTTGATTGAATTAGCTCTCACGCCAATATTTGCGTCTAGAGCCTTTGCATTGAGGGCTATCTGAAAACGGCTGTGGCGCTGAAGTTGCCTGAGAATGTGGAGTTGGTGGCATGTGAAACCCGCATGTGGAGCATTCGTTTGTGTGGGATGCTCTACCAGGTTCATCCCTAGATAATGCACTCAAAGGGCACTAAGCCTAGACTGTGAAAACTGAGTTTCCTTGAGAGCTGCTTGGAAGCCTGATGGTGTGTGAAGTTAGTGAGCCAAATGGAGTTGTTCTCCCACAAGAACCACTCGGCTGATCCTTCTTCAATATGCCCTTCACCAACATGCAGTGTTTCCTTGATTGAATTAGCTCTCACACCAATATTTGCGTCTAGAGCCTTTGCATTGAGGGCTATCTGAAAACGGCTGTGGCGCTGAAGTTGCGTGAGAATGTGGAGTTGGTGGCATGTGAAACCCGCATGTGGAGCATTCGTTTGTGTGGGATGCTCTACCAGGTTCATTCCTAGATAATGCACTCAAAGGGCACTAAGCATAGAGTGTGAAAACTGAGTTTCCTTGAGAGCTGCTTGGAAGCCTGATGGTGTGTGAAGTTAGTGAGCCAAATGGAGTTGTTCTCCCACAAGAACCACTCGGCTGATCCTTCTTCAATATGCCCTTCACCAACATGCAGTGTTTCCTTGATTGAATTAGCTCTCACACCAATATTTGCGTCTAGAGCCTTTGCATTGAGGGCTATCTGAAAACGGCTGTGGCGCTGAAGTTGCCTGAGAATGAGGAGTTGGTGGCATGTGAAACCCGCATGTGGAGCATTCATTTGTGTGGGATGCTCTACCAGGTTCATTCCTAGATAATGCACTCAAAGGGCACTAAGCCTAGAGTGTGAAAACTGAGTTTCCTTGAGAGCTGCTTGGAAGCCTGATGGTGTGTGAAGTTAGTGAGCCAAATGGAGTTGTTCTCCCACAAGAACCACTCGGCTGATCCTTCTTCAATATGCCCTTCACCAACATGCAGTGTTTCCTTGATTGAATTAGCTCTCACACCAATATTTGCGTCTAGAGCCTTTGCATTGAGGGCTATCTGAAAACGGCAGTGGCGCTGAAGTTGCCTGAGAATGTGGAGTTGGTGGCATGTGAAACCCGCATGTGGAGCATTCGTTTGTGTGGGATGCTCTACCATGTTCATTCCTAAAAAATGCACTCAAAGGGCACTAAGCATAGAGT
Organism: Ochotona princeps; assembly: GCF_030435755.1. NCBI lineage: Eukaryota > Metazoa > Chordata > Mammalia > Lagomorpha > Ochotonidae > Ochotona > Ochotona princeps. The sequence continues at coordinate 7,992 of NW_026696706.1, read as the reverse complement.
GTGAAACTGAGTTTCTTGAGAGCTGCTTGGAAGCCTGATGGTGTGTGAAGTTAGTGAGCCAAGTGGAGTTGTTCTCCCACAAGAACCACTCGTCTGATCCTTCTTCAATATGCCCTTCACCAACATGCAGTGTTTCCTTGATTGAATTAGATCTCACACCAATATTTGCGTCTAGAGCCTTTGCATTGAGGGCTATCTGAAAACGGCTGTGGCGCTGAAGTTGCCTGTGAATGTGGAGTTGGTGGCATGTGAAACCCGCATGTGGAGCATTCGTTTGTGTGGGATGCTCTAATCAGGTTCATTCCTAGATAATGCACTCAAAGGGCACTAAGCATAGAGTGTGAAAACTGAGTTTCCTTGAGAGCTGCTTGGAAGCCTGATGGTGTGTGAAGTTAGTGAGCCAAATGGAGTTGTTCTCCCACAAGAACCACTCGGCTGATCCTTCTTCAATATGCCCTTCACCAACATGCAGTGTTTCCTTGATTGAATTAGCTCTCACACCAATATTTGCGTCTAGAGCCTTTGCATTGAGGGCTATCTGAAAGCGGCTGTGGCGCTGAAGTTGCCTGAGAATGTGGAGTTGGTGGCATGTGAAACCCGCATGTGGAGCATTCCTTTGTGTGGGATGCTCTACCAGGTTCATTCCTAGATAATGCACTCAAAGGGCACTAAGCATAGAGTGTGAAAACTGAGTTTCCTTGAGAGCTGCTTGGAAGCCTGATGGTGTGTGAAGTTAGTGAGCCAAATGGAGTTGTTCTCCCACAAGAACCACTCGGCTGATCCTTCTTCAATATGCCCTTCACCAACATGCAGTGTTTCCTTGATTGAATTAGCTCTCACACCAATATTTGCGTCTAGAGCCTTTGCATTGAGGGATATCTGAAAGCGGCTGTGGCGCTGAAGTTGCCTGAGAATGTGGAGTTGGTGGCATGTGAAACCCGCATGTGGAGCATTCGTTTGTGTGGGATGCTCTACCAGGTTCATTTCTAGATAATGCACTCCAAGGGCACTAAGCATAGAGTGTGAAAACTGAGTTTCCTTGAGAGCTGCTTGGAAGCCTGATGGTGTGTGAAGTTAGTGAGCCAAATGGAGTTGTTCTCCCACAAGAACCACTCGGCTGATCCTTCTTCAATATGCCCTTCACCAACATGCAGTGTTTCCTTGATTGAATTAGCTCTCACACCAATATTTGCGTCTAGAGCCTTTGCATTGAGGGCTATCTGAAAACAGCTGTGGCGCTGAAGTTGCCTGTGAATGTGGAGTTGGTGGCATGTGAAACCCGCATGTGGAGCATTCGTTTGTGTGGGATGCTCTACCAGGTTCATTCCTAGATAATGCACTCAAAGGGCACTAAGCATAGAGTGTGAAAACTGAGTTTCCTTGAGAGCTGCTTGGAAGCCTGATGGTGTGTGAAGTTAGTGAGCCAAATGGAGTTGTTCTCCCACAAGAACCACTCGGCTGATCCTTCTTCAATATGCCCTTCACCAACATGCAGTGTTTCCTTGATTGAATTAGCTCTCACACCAATATTTGCGTCTAGAGCCTTTGCATTGAGGGCTATCTGAAAACGGCAGTGGCGCTGAAGTTGCGTGAGAATGTGGAGTTGGTGGCATGCGAAACCCGCATGTGGAGCATTCGTTTGTGTGGGATGCTCTACCAGGTTCATTCCTAGATAATGCACTCAAAGGGCACTAAGCATAGAGTGTGAAAACGGAGTTTCCTTGAGAGCTGCTTGGAAGCCTGATGGTGTGTGAAGTTAGGGAGCCAAATGGAGTTGTTCTCCCACAAGAAACACTCGGATGATCCTTCTTCAATATGCCCTTCACCAACATGCAGTGTTTCCTTGATTGAATTAGCTCTCACACCAATATTTGCGTCTAGAGCCTTTGCATTGAGGGCTATCTGAAAACGGCTGTGGCGTTGAAGTTGCCTGTGAATGTGGAGTTGGTGGCATGTGAAACCCGCATGTGGAGCATTCGTTTGTGTGGGATGCTCTACCATGTTCATTCCTAGATAATGCACTCAAAGGGCACTAAGCATAGAGTGTGAAAACTGAGTTTCCTTGAGAGCTGCTTGGAAGCCTGATGGTGTGTGAAGTTAGTGATCCAAATGGAGTTGTTCTCCCACAAGAACCACTCGGCTGATCCTTCTTCAATATGCCCTTCACCAACATGCAGTGTTTCCTTGATTGAATTAGCTCTCACACCAATATTTGCGTCTAGAGCCTTTGCATTGAGGGCTATCTGAAAACGGCTGTGGCGCTGAAGTTGCCTGAGAATGAGGAGTTGGTGGCATGTGAAACCCGCATGTGGAGCATTCGTTTGTGTGGGATGCTCTACCAGGTTCATTCCTAGATAATGCACTCAAAGGGCACTAAGCCTAGAGTGTGAAAACTGAGTTTCCTTGAGAGCTGCTTGGAAGCCTGATGGTGTGTGAAGTTAGTGAGCCAAATGGAGTTGTTCTCCCACAAGAACCACTCGGCTGATCCTTCTTCAATATGCCCTTCACCAACATGCAGTGTTTCCTTGATTGAATTAGCTCTCACACCAATATTTGCGTCTAGAGCCTTTGCATTGAGGGCTATCTGAAAACGGCTGTGGCGCTGAAGTTGCCTGTGAATGTGGAGTTGGTGGCATGTGAAACCCGCATGTGGAGCATTCGTTTGTGTGGGATGCTCTACCAGGTTCATTCCTAGATAATGCACTCAAAGGGCACTAAGCATAGAGTGTGAAAACTGAGTTTCCTTGAGAGCTGCTTGGAAGCCTGATGGTGTGTGAAGTTAGTGAGCCAAATGGAGTTGTTCTCCCTCAAGAACCACTCGGCTGATCCTTCTTCAATATGCCCTTCACAAACATGCAGTGTTCCTTGATTGAATTAGCTCTCACACCAATATTTGCGTCTAGAGCCTTTGCATTGAGGGCTATCTGAAAGCGGCTGTGGCGCTGAAGTTGCCTGTGAATGTGGAGTTGGTGGCATGTGAAACCCGCATGTGGAGCATTCGTTTGTGTGGGATGCTCTACCAGGTTCATTCCTAGAAAATGCACTCAAAGGGCACTAAGCATAGAGTGTGAAAACTGAGTTTCCTTGAGAGCTGCTTGGAAGCCTGATGGTGTGTGAAGTTAGTGAGCCAAATGGAGTTGTTCTCCCACAAGAACCACTCGGCTGATCCTTCTTCAATATGCCCTTCACCAACATGCATTGTTTCCTTGATTGAATTAGCTCTCACACCAATATTTGCGTCTAGAGCCTTTGCATTGAGGGCTATCTGAAAACGGCTGTGGCGCTGAAGTTGCCTGAGAATGTGGAGTTGGTGGCATGTGAAAACCGCATGTGGAGCATTCGTTTGTGTGGGATGCTCTACCAGGTTCATTCCTAGATAATGCACTCAAAGGGCACTAAGCATAGAGTGTGAAAACTGAGTTTCCTTGAGAGCTGCTTGGAAGCCTGATGGTGTGTGAAGTTAGTGAGCCAAATGGAGTTGTTCTCCCACAAGAACCACTCGGCTGATCCTTCTTCAATATGCCCTTCACCAACATGCAGTGTTTCCTTGATTGAATTAGCTCTCACACCAATATTTGCGTCTAGAGCCTTTGCATTGAGGGCTATCTGAAAACAGCTGTGGCGCTGAAGTTGCCTGTGAATGTGGAGTTGGTGGCATGTGAAACCCGCATGTGGAGCATTCGTTTGTGTGGGATGCTCTACCAGGTTCATTCCTAGATAATGCACTCAAAGGGCACTAAGCATAGAGTGTGAAAACTGAGTTTCCTTGAGAGCTGCTTGGAAGCCTGATGGTGTGTGAAGTTAGTGAGCCAAATGGAGTTGTTCTCCCACAAGAACCACTCGGCTGATCCTTCTTCAATATGCCCTTCACCAACATGCAGTGTTTCCTTGATTGAATTAGCTCTCACACCAATATTTGCGTCTAGAGCCTTTGCATTGAGGGCTACCTGAAAACGGCAGTGGCGCTGAAGTTGCGTGAGAATGTGGAGTTGGTGGCATGCGAAACCCGCATGTGGAGCATTCGTTTGTGTGGGATGCTCTACAGGTTCATTCCTAGATAATGCACTCAAAGGGCACTAAGCATAGAGTGTGAAAACTGAGTTTCCTTGAGAGCTGCTTGGAAGCCTGATGGTGTGTGAAGTTAGTGAGCCAAATGGAGTTGTTCTCCCACAAGAACCACTCGGCTGATCCTTCTTCAATATGCCCTTCACCAACATGCAGTGTTTCCTTGATTGAATTAGCTCTCACACCAATATTTGCGTCTAGAGCCTTTGCATTGAGGGCTATCTGAAAACGGCTGTGGCGTTGAAGTTGCCTGTGAATGTGGAGTTGGTGGCATGTGAAACCCGCATGTGGAGCATTCGTTTGTGTGGGATGCTCTACCATGTTCATTCCTAGATAATGCACTCAAAGGGCACTAAGCATAGAGTGTGAAAACTGAGTTTCCTTGAGAGCTGCTTGGAAGCCTGATGGTGTGTGAAGTTAGTGAGCCAAATGGAGTTGTTCTCCCACAAGAACCACTCCGCTGATCCTTCTTCAATATGCCCTTCACCAACATGCAGTGTTTCCTTGATTGAATTAGCTCTCACACCAATATTTGCGTCTAGAGCCTTTGCATTGAGGGCTATCTGAAAACGGCTGTGGCGCTGAAGTTGCCTGAGAATGAGGAGTTGGTGGCATGTGAAACCCGCATGTGGAGCATTCGTTTGTGTGGGATGCTCTACCAGGTTCATTCCTAGATAATGCACTCAAAGGGCACTAAGCATAGAGTGTGAAAACTGAGTTTCCTTGAGAGCTGCTTGGAAGCCTGATGGTGTGTGAAGTTAGTGAGCCAAATGGAGTTGTTCTCCCACAAGAACCACTCGGCTGATCCTTCTTCAATATGCCCTTCACCAACATGCAGTGTTTCCTTGATTGAATTAGCTCTCACACCAATATTTGCGTCTAGAGCCTTTGCATTGAGGGCTATCTGAAAACGGCTGTGGCGCCATAGTTGCCTGTGAATGTGGAGTTGGTGGCATGTGAAACCCGCATGTGGAGCATTCGTTTGTGTGGGATGCTCTACCAGGTTCATTCCTAGATAATGCACTCAAAGGGCACTAAGCATAGAGTGTGACAACTGAGTTTCCTTGAGAGCTGCTTGGAAGCCTGATTGTGTGTGAAGTTAGTGAGCCAAATGGAGTTGTTCTCCCTCAAGAACCACTCGGCTGATCCTTCTTCAATATGCCCTTCACCAACATGCAGTGTTTCCTTGATTGAATTAGCTCTCACACCAATATTTGCGTCTAGAGCCTTTGCATTGAGGGCTATCTGAATGCGGCTGTGGCGCTGAAGTTGCCTGAGAATGTGGAGTTGGTGGCATGTGAAACCCGCATGTGGAGCATTCGTTTGTGTGGGATGCTCTACCAGGTTCATTCCTAGATAATGCACTCCAAGGGACTTAGCATAGAGTGTGAAAACTGAGTTTCCTTGAGAGCTGCTTGGAAGCCTGATGGTGTGTGAAGTTAGTGAGCCAAATGGAGTTGTTCTCCCACAAGAACCACTCGGATGATCCTTCTTCAATATGCCCTTCACAAACATGCAGTGGTTCCTTGATTGAATTAGCTCTCACACCAATATTTGCGTCTAGAGCCTTTGCATTGAGGGCTATCTGAAAACGGCTGTGGCGCTGAAGTTGCCTGAGAATGTGGAGTTGGTGGCATGTGAAAACCGCATGTGGAGCATTCGTTTGTGTGGGATGCTCTACCAGGTTCATCCCTAGATAATGCACTCAAAGGGCACTAAGCATAGAGTGTGAAAACTGAGTTTCCTTGAGAGCTGCTTGGAAGCCTGATGGTGTGTGAAGTTAGTGAGCCAAATGGAGTTGTTCTCCCACAAGAACCACTCGGCTGATCCTTCTTCAATATGCCCTTCACCAACATGCAGTGTTTCCTTGATTGAATTAGCTCTCACACCAATATTTGCGTCTAGAGCCTTTGCATTGAGGGCTATCTGAAAACGGCTGTGGCGCTGAAGTTGCCTGAGAATGTGGAGTTGGTGGCATGTGAAACCCGCATGTGGAGCATTCGTTTGTGTGGGATGCTCTACCAGGTTCATCCCAAGATAATGAACTCAAAGAGCAGTAAGCATAGAGTGTGAAAACTGAGTTTCCTTGAGAGCTGCTTGGAAGCCTGATGGTGTGTGAAGTTAGTGAGCCAAATGGAGTTGTTCTCCCACAAGAACCACTCGGCTGATCCTTCTTCAATATGCCCTTCACCAACATGCAGTGTTTCCTTGATTGAATTAGCTCTCACACCAATATTTGCGTCTAGAGCCTTTGCATTGAGGGCTATCTGAAAACGGCTGTGGCGCTGAAGTTGCCTGAGAATGAGGAGTTGGTGGCATGTGAAACCCGCATGTGGAGCATTCGTTTGTGTGGGATGCTCTACCAGGTTCATCCCTAGATAATGCACTCAAAGGGCACTAAGCATAGAGTGTGAAAACTGAGTTTCCTTGAGAGCTGCTTGGAAGCCTGATGGTGTGTGAAGTTAGTGAGGAAAATGGAGTTGCTCTCCCACAAGAACCACTCGGCTGATCCTTCTTCAATATGCCCTTCACCAACATGCAGTGTTTCCTTGATTGAATTAGCTCTCACACCAATATTTGCGTCTAGAGCCTTTGCATTGAGGGCTATCTGAAAACGGCTGTGGCGCTGAAGTTGCCTGTGAATGTGGAGTTGGTGGCATGTGAAACCCGCATGTGGAGCATTCGTTTGTGTGGGATGCTCTACCAGCTTCATTTCAGTCCTAGGTACTCAAAGGGCACTAAGCATAGAGTGTGAAAACTGAGTTTCCTTGAGAGCTGCTTGGAAGCCTGATGGTGTGTGAAGTTAGTGAGCCAAATGGAGTTGTTCTCCCACAAGAACCACTCGGCTGATCCTTCTTCAATATGCCCTTCACCAACATGCAGTGTTTCCTTGATTGAAAGCTCTCACACCAATATTTGCGTCTAGAGCCTTTGCATTGAGGGCTATCTGAAAACGGCAGTGGCGCTGAAGTTGCCTGTGAATATGGAGTTGGTGGCATGTGAAACCCGCATGTGGAGCATTCGTTTGTGTGGGATGCTCTACCAGGTTCATTCCTAGATAATGCACTCAAAGGGCACTAAGCCTAGACTGTGAAAACTGAGTTTCCTTGAGAGCTGCTTGGAAGCCTGATGGTGTGTGAAGTTAGTGAGCCAAATGGAGTTGTTCTCCCACAAGAACCACTCGGCTGATCCTTCTTCAATATGCCCTTCACCAACATGCAGTGTTTCCTTGATTGAATTAGCTCTCACACCAATATTTGCGTCTAGAGCCTTTGCATGAGGGCTATCTGAAAACGGCTGTGGCGCTTAGGTTGCCTGAGAATGTGGAGTTGGTGGCATGTGAAACCCGCATGTGGAGCATTCGTTTGTGTGGGATGCTCTACCAGGTTCATTCCTAGATAATGCACTCAAAGGGCACTAAGCCTAGACTGTGAAAACTGAGTTTCCTTGAGAGCTGCTTGGAAGCCTGATGGTGTGTGAAGTTAGTGAGCCAAATGGAGTTGTTCTCCCACAAGAACCACTCGGCTGATCCTTCTTCAATATGCCCTTCACCAACATGCAGTGTTTCCTTGATTGAATTAGCTCTCACACCAATATTTGCGTCTAGAGCGTTTGCATTGAGGGATATCTGAAAACGGCTGTGGCTCTGAAGTTGCCTGTGAATGTGGAGTTGGTGGCATGTGAAACCCGCATGTGGAGCATTCGTTTGTGTGGGATGCTCTACCAGGTTCATTCCTAGATAATGCACTCAAAGGGCACTAAGCATAGAGTGTGAAAACTGAGTTTCCTTGAGAGCTGCTTGGAAGCCTGATGGTGTCTGAAGTTAGTGAGCCAAATGGAGTTGTTCTCCCACAAGAACCACTCGGCTGATCCTTCTTCAATATGCCCTTCACAAACATGCAGTGGTTCCTTGATTGAATTAGCTCT